>NC_056000.1:10338882-10642958 GCF_018446385.1 Zingiber officinale | reverse complement strand
GTTCATGTGGGGAGATTCTGATCAGGGATTGATCAGTGTGATTGAAGGAGAGTCAAGTAGGTCAAGAGTGACCGGATACCTGACTAGGAAGTCCTAACTGGTATGTTAGGCAGCAGAAGTGAAAGTCCTGGTGAGTGAAGCCAGGCAGAAGGAAAGCCCTAGTGAGTGAAGCTAGGCAGATTGGAAATCTTGGTGAGTGAAGCCAGGTGAAAGTCCTAGTGAGTGAAGCTAGGCAGAAGGAAATCCTGGTGAGTGAAGCCAGGTGAAAGTCCTGGTGAGTGAAACCAGGCAAGGGAAAATCCAGATGGATCAAGGATGATCAGACATCTGGTGGAAGTCCAAGTAGGACAAGAGAGTGACCGGATACTTGGCACGACGAGTAAAGTCCAAGTGGGTCAAAGGGATTGACCAGACACTTGGTGGGAAGTCCTAGCAGGTCAAAGGAGTGACCAGATGCTAGGCATGATGTATCAACAGGTCAAGGTTGACCGGATGTTGGTTTGAGAGGCTTGGGACTTGGTTTTGGGCAAAAACCAAGTGCTGGATCGATCAGTGGATCGATCCAGGCCTTTCCTAGCGAACAGAGAGCCTCTGGATCGATTCGTGGATCGATCCAGATGTCCAAATCGATCAGTGGATCGATTGGGACGCGGCTGCTTTGCGCGATAAGCGCTGGATCGATCCGTGGATCGATCCAGGCGTTTTTCCATAGCACAGAGGCGCTCTGGATCGATCCGTGGATCGATCCAAAGCCTCCCCGATCGATTGGGAATATTCGAATCGATCGGGATCCGACCGTTGCGTCGTATTTGAGCTGCAGGAGTGCGTTGGCTGCAGTATCTCTTCACCGATTCATTTCAGATCTTCACCAGTTCCTCCACAACTCTTCTCAAGCTCGAGATCGCCAGTTTTTGAAGGTTCTTGGAGGCTCTTCCAAGTCAAGAGGCGGATCAAAGCAAGAAGAAGAAACTAGGGTTAGGGTTTGTGCACTCATTGTAAGCTTGTAAGCTTGTATTTCTTTACTACCCTTTCTTCTTCTTGTATTGAGTCTTGTAGGGCTTCTCCGCCCTTGGTAGTTACCATAAAGGAGAGTTTCATTAGTGGAGAGTGCGTGCGTTGTGTGGATCCTTGGATTAGTCACCTCCCTTGGAGGTGGATACCAAGTAAAATCCAAGTGTTAGCGTGTTTGTATTTGTTTCTTTGTATTTCCGCTGCGCATCCTTGAAGAAACAAGCAACGCCGAGCAACAAGAACGCGAAGAGCTATTCACCCCTCCCCCCCCTCTATCTACTTTTGGTCCTAACAAGTGGTATCAGAGCGAGGCCGCTCTTCACCGGAATCATCGCCGGAAGGGTCAAGCATAACAAGAAGAGCTAGAGGGTGAAGAAGTTGGAGCAAATTCTTCAAGTTCAAGACTTTATCAAGCTCAACTTCAAGATGCAATTCCAAGATGGGCTTGGATTTGACACAAGGGTGGCTCCACCATACACTTCTACGAGTTTCGATTCTTGGAAATCAAGAATCGAAAATTTTCTTATGATGGAGATAGAGCAATGGTTTGCTCTAATGGAAGGCTTCAAGGCTCCAAGAAATTCAAAGGGCAAAGCTCTAAAGAAAAGCAAATGGAGCTCGGAGCAAGTCCAAAGGTGCGAGGCAAATGACAAAGTGACCAAGCTTTTGGTCAATTTATTGCCAAGCACCATTCTTTGCAAAATTGGAGAATTTGAAGATGCAAAGGAACTTTGGAGCAAATTGGCTAAACTTCATGAAGAGATCCCCTCCACTGTACAAGATCATGAAGAATCCAGAGAGGGTGACTCTTTGGAGCAAGACCAAGAGGAGGACTCCGAGGTTGAGAGATGCTCAACCTCCGAAGAAGAGGAAATCCAAGAAGCTTCATCCTCAAGGGAATGCACCGAAGGGAACAAGGAGGGAGCATACTCCTTGTTTCATGTTCAAGATGATGAAGCCTCCACCTCTAGGATTGAGGGGGAGCAATTCTTGGTGACCCCGGATCAAGAAGAAGGAGAAGCTTCTACATCCGGGTCAAGTGAAGAAGAAGAAGATGGTGCCACCTCCGAAATTCAAGAAATATCAAATGGAGGAGCAAGTGCCATCCCTATACAAGAAGGTATAAATTTTTCAATTAAAAATAAAAATCATATAATATGTTTTGAGTGTAGGGAAAGTGGGCACTACAAGAGCAAATGCCCTAAATTGGCCAAGAAGAAGGGCCAAGTGGCACAAAAGGGCAAGGAGAAGCCCAAGGAGACCATCCCCGGAACAAAGAAGAGCAAGGAGCACATCGTGTGCTTCTCTTGCAATCTAAAGGGGCATTACCGAAGTCAATGCCCTAAGGGAAAGAAGGTGGTCAAGGCTCATGGAGGAAGCTCTAGTCAAGGGGGAGCCTCTAAGGTAAAGAAGAAGGTAACATTTATTGAGCCTACTCCTTTACATTATGGTAAAAAGCATGATAGTTCAAATTTATATCATTTTAATGCTATTTACCATGAAAATAGAAAGCATGATAGCGTTAAAGAAAAACATATAGCTTTTCATGCTAAAACTACTACACCTAAGGCTAGGATTGTAGGTAAAAATCTAGGCGAAAACTCTAAGGATTTTAGATACAAGCCTAGAAACAAAAATGCTCATGGGTCAAATACTAAGGACTTAGTGAGAGAAAATCAAGTCTTGAGGTCAAGACTTGATAAAATGGAAAAGACCCTAAAAAGTATGGAAAATATCCTAAAAGGGCAAAATGAGCATAGCCTAGGTCTGGGAGCACATAGGTCATCTAATGGCCATAGAGGTTTGGGATACAAACCCAAGGCTAAGAAGGATGTGCCTGTTGGTGCAATATCCCTCAGGTCAAGGTTGACCTGGGTAACCAAGCTGAGTCTTGGTTTGGGTTTAGATGTTTGACAATAAGATATTGATTGAAGAAGAGTCAAGTAGGTCAAGGTTGACTGGATACTTGACTGGGAAGTCCTAACTGGGATGTTAGGCAAAATGAAAGTCCTGGTGAGTGAAGCCAGGTAGAAGAAAAGTCCTGGTGAGTGAAGCCAGGCAGAAGGAAGTCCTAGTGAGTGAAGCTAGGCAGATGGAAATCCTGGTGAGTGAAGCCAGGTGAAAGTCCTAGTGAGTGAAGCTAGGCAGATGGAAATCCTGGTGAGTGAAGCCAGGTGAAAGTCCTAGTGAGTGAAGCTAGGCAGATGGAAATCCTGGTGAGTGAAGCCAGGTGAAAGTCCTAGTGAGTGAAGCTAGGCAGATGGAAAACCCTAGTGAGTGAAGCTAGGTGAAAGTCCTGGTGAGTGAAGCCAGGCAAGGGAAAATCCAGATGGATCAAGGATGATCGGACATCTGGTGCTGGGAAGTCCAAGTAGGTCAAAGGATTGACTGGATACTTGGCATGAAAGAAAAGTCCAAGTAGGTCAAAGGGATTGACCGGATACTTGGCACAGAGAAAAGTCCAAGTGAGTCAAAGGGATTGACCGGACACTTGGTAAGGGAGTCCTAGCAGGTCAAGGGAGTGACTAGATGCTAGGCATGACATACCAACAGGTCAAGGTTGACCGGATGTTGATTTGGGAGGTTTAGGACTTGGTTTTGGACAAAACCAAGTGCTGGATCGATCAGTGGATCGATCCAGGCTCTGGATCGATCCGTGGATCGATCCAGAGGTCCCAATCGATCAGTGGATCGATTGGGACGCGGCTGCTTCGCGCGATAAGCGCTGGATCGATCCGTGGATCGATCCAGGCGCGTTTCCAGAGCACAGAGGCGCTCTGGATCGATCCGTGGATCGATCCAAAGCCTCCCCGATCGATTGGGAACATTCGAATCGATCGGGATCCGACCGTTGGCGTCGTTTATAGCTGCAGGCGTTCGATAGCTGCGGTAGACCTTCTCCGATTCACTCCATATTACTTGCGAGCTTCTCCACAGCGCTCTCAAAGATCAGATCGCCAGTTCTTGAAGGATCTTGGAAGCTTTCCAAGTCAAGAGGCGGATCAAAGGCAAGAAGAGAAGCTAGGGTTAGGGTTTCGTATTCATTGTAAGCTTGTAAGCTTGTATTTTGTTTCCCTTTCCTTTCTTCTTGTACTGAGAGTCTTGTAGGGCTTCTCCGCCCTCGGTAGTTACCGAAAAGGAGTGTTTCCATAGTGGAGGGTGCGTGCGTGGTGTGGATCCTTGGACTAGTCACCTCTTGTGAGGTGGATACCAAGTAAACTCCTAGTATTAGCGTGTTTGTGTTTGTTTATGTATTTTCCGCTGCGCATTCTTGAAGAAACAAGCAACAACAAGCAACACCGAGCACCGAGCGAACGCGACGAGCTATTCACCCCCCCTCTAGCTACTTTTGGTCCTAACAAGTGGTATCAGAGCAAGGCCGCTCTTCACCGGAATCATCGCCGGAAGGGTCAAGTACAACAAGAAAAGCTAGAGGGTGAAGAAGTTGGAGCAAATTCTTCAAGTTCAAGATTCTATCAAGCTCAACTTCAAGATGCAATTCCAAGATGGACTTGGATTTGACACAAGGGTGGCTCCACCATATTCATCTACAAGCTTCGATTCTTGGAAATCAAGAATCGAAAATTTTCTTATGATGGAGATAGAGCAATGGTTTGCTCTCATGGAAGGTTTTGAAGCTCCCACAAATTCAAAGGGCAAAGTTCTAAAGAAGAGCAAATGGAGCCCGGAGCAAGTCCAAAGGTGCGAGGCAAATGACAATGTGACCAAGCTTTTGGTCAATTTATTGCCAAGCACCGTTCTTTGCAAAATTGGAGAATTTGAAGATGCAAAGGAACTTTGGAGCAAATTGGACAAGCTTCATGAAGAGATCCCCTCCACTGTACAAGATCATGAAAAATCCAAAGAGGGTGACTCTTTGGAGCAAGACCAAGAGGAGGACCCCGAGGTTGAGAGATACTCAACCTCCGAAGAAGAGGAGATCCAAGAAGCTTCATCCTCAAGGGAATGCAACGAAGGGAACAAGGAGGGAGCATACTCCGTGTTTCATATTCAAGATGATGAAGCCTCCACCTCTAGGATTGAGGGGGAGCAATCTTTGGTGACGCCGGATCAAGAAGAAGGAGAAGCTTCTACATCCGGGTCAAGTGAAGAAGAAGAAGATGGTGCCACCTCTGAAATTCAAGAAATATCAAATGAAGGAGCAAGTGCCATCCCTATACAAGAAGGTATAAATATTTCAATTAATAATAAAAATCATATAATATGTTTTGAGTGTAGGGAACATGGGCACTATAAGAGCAAGTGTCCCAACTTGGCCAAGAAGAAGGGCCAAGTGGCACAAAAGGGCAAGGAGAAGCCCAAGGAGACCACCCCCGGGACAAAGAAGAGCAAGTAGCACATTGTGTGCTTCTTGTGTCAACAAAAAGGGCATTACCGAAGTCAATGCCCCAAGGGGAAGAAGATGGTCAAGGCTCAAGGAGGCACTAGTCAAGGGGGAGCCTCCAAGGTAAAAAGGAATGTAACATTTATTGAGCCTACCTCTTTACATTATGGTAAAAAGCATGATAGTTCTAACTTTTATCATTTTAATGCGATTTACCATAAGAATAGGAAGCATGAGGGCTTTAAGGAAAAGCATGTGGCCCTACATGCCAAAACTACTACACCTAAGGCTAGGAATGTAGGTAAAAGTCTAGGCAAGAACTCTAAGGATTGTAGCTACAAGCCTAGAAACAAAAATGCTCATGGACTTAATGGAAAACCAAAAACTAAGGACTTAGTGATGGAAAATCAAGTCTTGAGGTCAAGACTTGATAAAATGGAAAAGACTCTAAGAAGGATGGAAAATATCCTATTAGGTCAAAATGAGCATAGCCTAGGTCTAGGGGTACAAAAGCCATCCAATGGCCATAGAGGTTTGGGATACAAACCAAAGGCTAAGAAGGATGTGCCCTCTTACCATAGAGTTCCATATAGTTATGGAACAAACCCTAGGTCTAGTGGTCAAGCCAAAAATACTAGGGAAGTCATCCCTAAGAGTATTTTTACAACAAATGTGACTAAGACTTCTAAGAAGTCTAAGAAAGTCACAAACAAGGTCACAAGGGAGGCTATCCCTAGAGTTGACCTAGAAAATGTGACCAAGGCTTCTAAGAAGCCCAACAAGGTCACTAGGAAGGTATCTAGGGAAGTTATCCCTAGTGAGTACCTAGAGCATCCAAGGAGCACCAATAGGTGTTGGGTTCCTAGGAGCATCTTCTCTACCCCATAGATGGGTTAGAGAGTGTCAACTTCGATTAGAAGGGTAGTTAACCCAACTTTGAGAAAATTGACACTCAAGGAGCATTTTCAAGGTTTAGTTAACCTTTGAAAATGGAATGGACCTATTGATTACTCCTTGAAAGAGTAAAATGTGTCTAATGGTGGAAGAATTGATTTTAAACTAAAATGGCACATATTGGAAAATTCATAAGAACTATCAAGTTGGGTTTTTGGTATGTTCTTAGGCAATTTAAGGCAATCCGGGCCTTAAATTTAAAAGTGCTACTCTTGAGGAAAAATGGATTATGTCAACATTTGAGGACATGTTTATTTTAATTGGCATAAATTAATCAAGGGAATAAGAAATGCAAACTTAGGCTTTGGCATTTTCTTGAAGCACTTTAGGGCAATCTAGGTTTAAGGTGTAGGATTAGCTAAGATTAATGATACTTAGATAGGTAATCTAGGTATATTTTATTTATGCTAAACCTTGCCATGATTGTTTGCTCATAATATGCCATGACATCATATTTTATCTTATTTGTATTTTGCACTCATGACTTATCATGAAAAATACAAAAATACCATGTCATGCCATACATATATCATGTAGTTATAGAAATCTTTCTTTTGAAAGCTATTTTATTTTGATGTATGCCATAACATAATCATGCATTAAGTTTAATTCCTTGTAATTAAGGACGAATGACATTTAACGACACTTATTGACAAGTGACATCCTGGGTGGATGTCTAATATCTCTAAAATGCCTAGATAGATATGCATGATCCCTAGAATAGGGCAAAACCATATTTTACATCTCACAAAGACCTCTAAGGTGACTTGTATGTGTTTAAGTGCATATTATATACAAGTGAGATGTTAGGATGATGAACAAAGCTCAAGATGTTGATTTAGTGCATTCCTTTGAGTTTTAAATTCATCAAAACACATAGTTATGTGTTTTCCCATCATTGGGAAAGCTAATGTACAAGTCATGTGCATTAAGCCCAAGGAATGTGATGGGATATTGGTTTTGAAAATGTAAAATGTTTTTGGAAAACCTTGGTGAAGGCTATCTTTTGATAGTAATCACCATTGAATAGTTAGACACAAACTTGAAGAAAAATACTAAAGTTTTTGCAAGTTTTCAAGTTTGTGTCAATCTTTGAAAATATGATATATTTTCATAGAAAGCTATTTTTCCATGATTAAATATGTCCTAAATAATGTCTACACGAAATTTCATAATTTTTGGATTTTTGTAGAATTTTCTAGGGGTTTCTGAAGTTGACTGAAATGAAATTTCAGCAACTATCAGAGCTCCGATCGATCCATGGATCGATTGGAGTTCCATGAATCGATCCATGGATCGATTCAAACGGCAATTCCCGCGAGCAGAAGCTCGCTGGATCGATCAGCCGATCGATCCAGGGAGTCTGAATCGATCCGTGGATCGATTCAGAAAGGTTCAATCGATTGGAACCCAACTCCAATCGATCCAAGTTGCTGATTTTGGCTGGGAAGGCCTGATTTCAGCATCTTTAAACCTCTTTGAGTCTAGGTAACCATTCCAAACCCCTTAAATACATTTGTATACATACAAAGGGTGTTTTCATGTTGAAAACAAGGATGGATTGGTTAACGAAGACTAAGTAGAAGTTTAGGTTGAGGTTGTTTCACATTTTGAATATTTGAACCTCAAAACTTCTAAATTTGGGTTTCCTAAAGGTTTAGGGATTCCAAGTCATTGTTGGTGCAATGACAGAAGTTACCACCATGTCTTTAGGGGGAGGGATTCTTTAAAGACATGAAAATTATTTTTCATGAACCTTGGAAGGTGGTTAACCTTCTGTTGTGAACTTGCTCAAGGTTGAGCATTTAAACTTGAAATGGGGAGAAATGGGGAGTGGATATCCTCATTATTTCAAGTGGACACTCAAGTGGTAGATAATGCTCAAGGTTGGGTAGTTGTCTACATTGAGGGAGAAGTTAAGGATAAATGAAGGGTGTGAGACCTTCATTATCGTGTTGATCACAACGAGTGATGTTGTGAACAACGATGAGCAACTCTTCAGGGGGAGAGTCTTCAACAAATGGATTTGTTGAAGTGTGCCCAGAATTGGAGCATAGATTGATGTGTGTCCAACGATGAGTTGATGTGTGCCAATAGGGGGAGAATGTATGGTTAAGCTTAGTCCTTCATTACCTATGGGAAGGTCATAGGGGGAGAATGAAAGGACTCATGAAAGGAAGTAAGTTAGGCTTTCATTACCTAGAGGGAGTTTGCCCTCTTAGGGGGAGAATGAAGAGCTTAATTTATGCTTTCATTACCTAGTGGCATGAAGAAGGAGGCTATGGGATTAGCCTAACTTACATATGGGATTGTAAGTGTTAGTGTGGTATTGTCAAACATCAAAAAGGGGGAGATTGTTGGTGCAATATCCCTCAGGTCAAGGTTGACCTGGGTAACCAAGCTGAGTCTTGGTTTAGGTTTAGATGTTTGACAATAAGATATTGATTGAAGAAGAGTCAAGTAGGTCAAAGTTGACTGGATACTTGACTGGGAAGTCCTAACTGGGATGTTAGGCAAAATGAAAGTCCTGGTGAGTGAAGCCAGGCAGAAGAAAAGTCCTGGTGAGTGAAGCCAGGCAGAAGGAAGTCCTAGTGAGTGAAGCTAGGCAGATGGAAATCCTGGTGAGTGAAGCCAGGTGAAAGTCCTAGTGAGTGAAGCTAGGCAGATGGAAATCCTGGTGAGTGAAGCCAGGTGAAAGTCCTAGTGAGTGAAGCTAGGCAGATGGAAATCCTGGTGAGTGAAGCCAGGTGAAAGTCCTAGTGAGTGAAGCTAGGCAGATGGAAAACCCTAGTGAGTGAAGCTAGGTGAAAGCCCTGGTGAGTGAAGCCAGGCAAGGGAAAATCCAGATGGATCAAGGATGATCGGACATCTGGTGTTGGGAAGTCCAAGTAGGTCAAAGGATTGACTGGATACTTGGCATGAAAGAAAAGTCCAAGTAGGTCAAAGGGATTGACCGGATACTTGGCACAGAGAAAAGTCCAAGTGGGTCAAAGGGATTGACCGGACACTTGGTAAGGGAGTCCTAGCAGGTCAAGGGAGTGACTAGATGCTAGGCATGACATACCAACAGGTCAAGGTTGACCGGATGTTGGTTTGGAGGTTTAGGACTTGGTTTTGGACAAAAACCAAGTGCTGGATCGATCAGTGGATCGATCCAGGCTCTGGATCGATCAGTGGATCGATCCGATGCGTTTCCGATTTGCACAGAAGCTCGGATCGATCCGTGGATCGATCCGAGGTCCCAATCGATCGGTGGATCGATTGGGACGCGGCCGCTTCGATAGCCGGATCGATCCGTGGATCGATCCAGCGCGCTTCAGAGCACGCGGCCGGATCGATCCGTGGATCGATCCAAAGCCTCCCCGATCGATTGGGAACATTCGAATCGATCGGGATCCGACCGTTGGCGTCGTTTATAGCTGCAGGCGTTCGATAGCTGCGGTAGACCTTCTCCGATTCACTCCATATTACTTGCGAGCTTCTCCACAGCGCTCTCAAAGATCAGATCGCCAGTTCTTGAAGGATCTTGGAAGCTTTCCAAGTCAAGAGGCGGATCAAAGGCAAGAAGAGAAGCTAGGGTTAGGGTTTCGTATTCATTGTAAGCTTGTAAGCTTGTATTTTGTTTCCCTTTCCTTTCTTCTTGTACTGAGAGTCTTGTAGGGCTTCTCCGCCCTCGGTAGTTACCGAAAAGGAGTGTTTCCATAGTGGAGGGTGCGTGCGTGGTGTGGATTCTTGGACTAGTCACCTCTTGTGAGGTGGATACCAAGTAAACTCCTAGTGTTAGCGTGTTTGTGTTTGTTTATGTATTTTCCGCTGCGCATTCTTGAAGAAACAAGCAACAACAAGCAACACCGAGCACCGAGCGAACGCGACGAGCTATTCACCCCCCCCCCCCCCCCCCTCTAGCTACTTTTGGTCCTAACAGTGCCCTCTTACCATAGGGTTCCATATAGTTATGGAACAAACCCTCGGTCTCGTGGTCAAGTCAAAAATACTAGAGAAGTCATCCCTAAGAGTATTTTTACAACAAATGTGACTAAGACTTCTAAGAAGTCAAAGAAGGTCACAAGGGAAGAAATCCCTAGAGTTGACTTAGAAAAAGTGACCAAGGCTTCTAAGAAGCAAAACAAGGTCACTAGGAAGGTATCTAGGGAGGTTATCCCTAGTGAATACCTAGAGCATCCAAGGAGCACCAATAGGTTTTGGGTTCCTAGGAGCATCTTCTCTACCCCATAGATGGGTTAGAGAGTGTCAACTCCGATTAGAAGGGTAGTTAACCCAACTTTGAGGAAATTGACACTCAAGGAGCATTTTCAAAGTTGTGTTAACCTTTGAAAATGAAATGGAATTATTATTTACTCCTTGAAAGAGTAAAATGTGCCTAATGGTGGAAGAATTGATTTTAATCTTAAATGGCACATATTGGGAAATTCATAAGAACTATCAAGTTGGGATTTTGGTATGTTCTTAGGCAATTTAAGGTAATCCGGGCATTAATTTAAAAGTGCTACTCTTGTGGAAAAATGGAATATGCCAACATTTGAGGAATATGCTTAATTTCAATTGGCATAAACAAATCAAGAGAAATATAAATGTCAATTTAGGTTTTGGCATTTTCTTGAAGCATTTAGGGCAATCTAGGTTTAACTTTTTAAGGTAGCTAAGTGGTTAAGGAAACTTAGATAGGGAATCTAGGTATATTTTTATTTTTATTTATGTTAAAACTTACCATGATTGCTTGCCCATCATATGCCATGACATCATATTGATTGTTGCATTCATATCTTACTATGAAAAATCCAAAAAAAAAAAATAAAATAAAATAATACCATGTCATGACACACATGCATCATGTAGTTATAGGGTACTTTCTTTTGAACATTATCTCCTTTTGATGTATGCCATAACATAATCATGCATTAAGTTTAATTCCTTGTAATTAAGGACAAATGGCATTTAACAACACTTATTAACAAGTGACATCCTAGGTGGATGTCTAATATCTTTAAAATGCCTAGATAGATATGCATGATCCCTAGAATAGGGCAAAACTAAAATCTTACATCTCACAAAGACCTATAAGATGACTTTTATGTGTTTTGTCCACAATAGATACAAGTGAGATGTTAGGATGATGAACAAAACTCAACATGTTGATTTAGTGCATTCTTTTGAGTTTTAGGTTCATCAAAACACATAGTTATGTGTTTTCCCATCATTGGGAAAGCTAATGTACAAGTCATGTGCATTAAGCCCAAGGAATGTGATGAGATATTGGTTTTGAAAATTATTTTAAAAGACTTTTGGAAAACCTTGGTGAAGGCTATCTTTTGATAGTAATCACCATTGAATAGTTAGACACAAACTTGAAGAAAACGCTAAAGTTTTAGTATGTTTTCAAGTTTGTGTCAATATTTGAAAATATGAAGTATTTTCATAGAAAACTATTTTTCCATGATAAAGTATGCCCTAAATAATGTCTACATGAAATTTCATGATTTTTAGATTTTTGTAGAATTTTCTAGGGGTTTCTGAAGTTGGCTGAATTTGAAATTCAGCAACTATCAGAGCTCCAATCGATCCATGGATCGATTGGAGTGCCTGAATCGATCCGTGGATCGATCCAGAAGGCAATTCTCGCGAGCAGAAGCTCACTGGATCGATCAGCCGATCGATCCACACATCCTGAATCGATCAGTGGATCGATTCAAATAGGTTGAATCGATTGGAATCCAACTCCAATCGATCCAGGACGCTGATTTTGGCTGGGAAGGTCTGATTTCAGCACTCTAAACCTATTTTAGTCAATGTAACCATTCCTAACCCCTCAAAATACATTTGTATACATAAAAAGGGTGTTTTCATGTTGAAAACAAGGATGAATTGGTTAACGAAGACTAAGTAGAAGTTTAGGTTGAGGTTGTTTCAAATATTGAACATTTAAACCTCAAAACTTCTAAAATTTGGGTTTCCTAAAGGTTTAGGAATTCTAAGTCATTGTTGGTGCAATGACAGAAGTTACCACCATGTCTTTAGGGGGAGGGACTCTTTAAAGACATGAAAATTATTTTTCATGAACCTTGGAAGGTGGTCAACCTTCCGTTAAGAACATGCTCAAGGTTGAGCGTTTGAACTTTAATGGGGAGTGGATATCCTCATTGTTCAAGTGGCTTCAAGTGGATAATGCTCAAGGATGGGCATTTGCCTACATTAGGGGAGAATGTAGGGTTAAGGTTAATGAAGGGTATGAGACCTTCATTATCGTGTTGACCACAACGAGTGAAGTTGTGAACAACGATGAGCAACTCTTCAGGGGGAGAGTTTTCAACAATGGGGCATTTGTTGAAGTGTGCCTAAAATTGAGGCATGGGTTGATGTGTGCTCAAAGATGGGTTGATGTGTGCCAATAGGGGAAGAATGTGTGGTTTAAGCTAGGCTTTCATTACCTATGGGGGAGCTCATAGGGGGAGAATGAAGGGAACCAACATTCATACTTTTGGCATGAATGGAGTTAAGGCTATAGAACTAGCTTAACTCAGAATGGTCCTAACTTAAAGGTATTGTCAAACATCAAAAAGGGAGAGATTGTTGGTGCAATATCCTTTAGGTCAAGGTTGACTGAGTTGACCAAGCTTGGGTTTTGGTCATAGTTTCGATGTTTGACAATACATGTAGACACATGGACAATGCAGGTGCAGTTGTTCATGTGGGGAGATTCTGATCAGGGATTGATCAGTGTGATTGAAGGAGAGTCAAGTAGGTCAAGAGTGACCGGATACCTGACTAGGAAGTCCTAACTGGTATGTTAGGCAGCAGAAGTGAAAGTCCTGGTGAGTGAAGCCAAGCAGAAGGAAAGCCCTAGTGAGTGAAGCTAGGCAGATTGGAAATCCTGGTGAGTGAAGCCAGGTGAAAGTCCTAGTGAGTGAAGCTAGGCAGAAGGAAATCTCAGTGAGTGTGAAAGTCCCGTGAGTGAAGCAGGGCAGGGAAAATCCAGATGGATCAAGTATGATCAGACATCCGGTGGAAGTCCAAGTAGGACAAGAGAGTGACCGGATACTTGGCACGACGAGTAAAGTCCAAGTGGGTCAGGATTGACCAGACACTTGGTGGGAAGTCCTAGCAGTCAAAGGAGTGACCAGATGCTAGGCATGATGTATCAATAGGTCGAGGTTGACCGGATGTTGGTTGAGAGGCTTGGGACTTGGTTTTGGGCAAAACCAGAGTGGATCGATCGCTGGATCGATTCAGAGCCTGATCGTGCTCTCGATCGATCGCGCTCGAACAGAGAGCCTCTGGATCGATTCGTGGATCGATCCAGATGTCCAAATCGATCGCTGGATCGATTGGGACGCTTGCTGCTTCGCGATAAGCGCCGGATCGATCCGTGGATCGATCCAGCGGTTTTGGAGCGCCCGGATCGATCCGTGGATCGATCCAAAGCCTCCGATCGATTGGGAATATTCGAATCGATCGGGATCCGACCGCTGCGTCGTATTTGAGCCGCGTGCGTTCGTTCAGGATCTCTTCACCGATTCATTTCAGATCACCAGCTCCTCCACAACTCTTCTCAAGCTCGAGATCGCCATTGAAGGTTCTTGAGGCTCTTCCAAGTCAAGAGGCGGATCAAAGCAAGAAGAAGAAACTAGGGTTAGGGTTTGTGCACTCATTGTAAGCTTGTAAGCTTGTATTTCTTTACTACCCTTTCTTCTTCTTGTATTGAGTCTTGTAGGGCTTCTCCGCCCTTGGTAGTTACCATAAAGGAGAGTTTTATTAGTGGAGGGTGCGTGCGTTGTGTGGATCCTTGGATTAGTCACCTCCCTTGGAGGTGGATACCAAGTAAAATCCAAGTGTTAGCGTGTTTGTATTTGTTTCTTTGTATTTCCGCTGCGCATCCTTGAAGAAACAAGCAACGCCGAGCAACGAGAACGCGAAGAGCTATTCACCCCCCCTCTAGCTACTTTTGGTCCTAACAGTGCCGCCGACGGATAGCATAGTCGGCGGTCGGACCGGACAGAGAATCGTACGGTGGAAGTTTCCATTGTCAGGACAAAAATATGCTTAGACGGTTGCGGTATGACGCTAGACGTACTTTTCTGACACATCCATTTTGAGGTATGTCTTGGGAAACACACACGCCTCGAGAAGCATGCACGCGCCTCCCAGGGGTCTTATATAAAGACCCCAGGCTTTGACGGAGGTATACATTCTCATCTATTGTAGCTAGTCTTCACACTCGTTATTCTGCCTCGATCTCTTTTCGTCGAAACTGACTTGAGCGTCGGAGGGCCGTCGCCGGGAACCCCTTCCCGGCTCGGTTTTGTGTTTGCAGGTTCTCATCGGAGGCTCACACCAGTCGGAGGTTCATACACCGTCAACAAGAGCGCCACGTCCCCAGCGTCTGTCGACTCAGCGCCCGGACAGGATCACCCTCAAATATCAATTTAACCCAATATATTAAGAGCAATGATTTTTTTTAACACGAATTAAAATTTTCAAATATTTTCATGTTCAAAAAATTATTGCTTTCAATATATTGGGTCAAATTTACGTTTGAGGATATGAATATAATTAGGAGAGGTAGATGAACATATAGAAATTAATTTAATGTCAATCTGATATCATTTGGTCCATCAGTCGATTTTGGATAAAATCGATGAATGTAACAAATGACCTCGGATTGACATGAAACTAGTTTTTATATATTCATCTACCTCTTCTGATTATATTCATACTCTCAAATATTAATTTAAAAATATATTGAGAGCAATAATTTTTTAAACACGAATTAAAATTTTTAAATATATTTACTTAAAATTATTTAGTCCATCAATCAATTTTACTTAAAATTGACTTTTATTAAAAAAATAATAAATCAATGGACTGATTTAAAATCAAATAATTTACTTAAAATTTTAACATTTCTGCGCATGATAAAATTAATTCAACTCATAAAAAAAAATCAAGGTAAGAGGAGTAAAATAGGAAATAAATACATGATAATTTTAAAATTAACTTATATGATTCAATAATTTTAAAAACTTAATTTCGTGGTTCAGTAAAAAGCTTTATATACTGCCGATGTTATTGTAGCTCCTATCTATCCTATATAAATAAATTAAAAGAATATATAAAAATTAACCAACAGACAGTTGTTCAGTACTAACAGAGCCACTGGATTTTGCTCTAGTATTATGAAAGTTAAATTTAGAGGGCTTTCCAATTAAATATTTATTAAAAACTCAAAAAACCAAACTTAAAGAAATACTATTATTAAAAATATATTAATTAATATTATTAAAGATATCCAAAACAATTATGTTCAATCATAAACGTTTACTATATATATGATATTATTTTATAATTATTATCATATTTATTGTAACTGTATATTATAATTACAATTATAATTATAATTTAGAATAATATATTTCTTTGCACCGTAGTTATGGGCTGCGCTGCACCATGTCCTCTCCTCCGAGAGACTGAGAGGTTCTTCGTGGCCAACTCTACTCCTTTCACGACAGTAGTAGTGCCGCACTGGATGTAGATAGAGACTGACCACAGTACTTCGTGAGTGCCAGCTACACGATGAGCGTCCGAGTTCCGACCGCCCGACGTCTCCATCAGTTAGGCCCAGAGCACACTCATCAGAGGAAGTAGCTTTCTGATCAATGGGTCCGCAGGCGATGAACTTCGCCACGACGCTGCTGTTCTGGATCTTTGGGCCGATTCCCATGTTTCCCGCTGCTGTCTTACCGGTGATGATACTGCATTTTCTTGACCAGAGTTCCACGCCCCTGCACAAATTATCGTAGCTTAGATATATAATAGGATTAACTCAAGAATACCTGCAAGTAACGTCCACGATGATCCCATATACAATCCAGTTTATTGATAAATTATATTTGATCGAGGCACTATGAGTAACAAATTGTATAAGCAATATATGACCTCCGAGTTAATTTAACTTGAGACTCGGTTCAAATATACTATAATACTAACTTTCCTCAAATTTATGAAAAAGGGAAAGAATAAGCAAAAATAATTTATGAAAGGTAGAAATAGGACACCTGGGCTCAAATCTTCCATCCAGATCCATTTACTAACACTACAAAAAAATACAACTTTGGGGACAAACGTTTGGAACGAAAAAAATTCGTCCCAAAATTGGAACAAATTTCGGGTCGAAAATAAATTTCGACCCAAATAACCAACAAAACTTGCAACAAAAAAATTTCGTTTCAAGTTTGCAACATAAAATAATTCGTTGCTAAATTCGTCCCCAAATCTGGAACGAAAAAAGAATTTGTCCCAAATTTAGGAACAAATACTGGATTCGTCCCAAATTTGGGAACGAATCGAAGATTCATCCCAAATTCTGGGACAAATCTAGGATTCGTCCCAAAATTTGGGACGAATCTAGAATTCGTCCCAAACCTAAAATTATTTATAAATAATTAAAATGAAACACGTAATGCTTAAATATGGACCTAGAGACCTCGGAATTTGATGAAACAAGTTTCTATGCATTCGTATCGTTGAGCTGATCGTAAATACATCATCATCCATAATTTTTAAATATTATTTTCAGTGATTTGAATTTTTAACACCAAATTAGGTCAAATTGGGATTAAAATATTCCAAATATATATATATTTGGTAAAAAATATTTTTATTGATATATTTATGATCATGACAATGAGACGAGCACATAGTCAAATTCGATATCTCTAGGTCCGTATTTAAGCCGTCCAAGTTTGTTTATTTTTAAAAAAATGATTAAATTTTTGGGACGAATCTCTGGATTCGTCCCAAAATTTGGGACGAATCCAGAATTCGTCCCAAACCTAAAATTATTTTTAAATAATTAAAATGAAACACGTAAGGCTTAAATATGGACCTATAGACCTCGGAATTTGATGAAACAAGTTTCTATACATTCGTATCGTTGAGCTGATCGTAAATACGTCATCATCCATAATTTTTAAATATTATTTTCAGTGATTTGAATTTTTAACACCAAATTAGGTCAAATTGGGATTAAAAAATTTCAAATATATATATATTTGGTAAAAAATATTTTTATTGATAGATTTATGATCATGAAAATGAGACGAGCACATAGAAACTTGTTTCATCAAATTCCGATGTCTCTAGGTCCGTATTTAAGCCGTCCAAGTTTATTTATTTTTAAAAAAAAATGATTAAATTTTTGGGACGAATCTCTGGATTCGTCCCAAAATTTGGGACGAATCCAGAGATTCGTCCCAAACTTTGGGACGAATTCTTGGATTCGTCCCAAAATTTGGGACGAATCCAGAATTCGTCCCAAACCTAAAATTATTTTTGAATAATTAAAATGAAACACGTAAGGCTTAAATATGGACTTAGAGACCTCGGAATTTGATGAAATAAGTTTCTATGCATTCGTATTGTTGAGCTGATCGTAAATACGTCATCATCCATAATTTTTAATTATTATTTTCAGTAATTTGAATTTTTAACACCAAATTAGGTCAAATTGGGATTAAAAAATTCCAAATATATATATATTTGGTAAAAAATATTTTTATTGATAGATTTATGATCATGATAATGAGACGAGCACATAGAAACTTGTTTCATCAAATTTCGATTTCTCTATGTAGATATTTTTTAAAATATCTATAGATTGATACTAACTAAAAATGTGTTGTGTACTGAACGTTTGTAAATTAGTGTCCGAAAGCTTAAATAAGGACCTACAGATCTCGGAATTTGATGAAACAAGTTTCTATGCATCCGTATCGTTGAACTGATCGTAAATACGTCATCATCCATAATTTTTAAATATTATTTTCAGTGATTTAAATTTTTAACACCAAATTAGGTCAAATTGGGATTAAAAAATTCCAAATATATATATATTTGGTAAAAAATATTTTTATTGATAGATTTATGATTATGACAATGAGACGAGCACATAGAAACTTGTTTCATCAAATTCCGATATCTCTAGGTCCGTATTTAAGCCGTCCAAGTTTGTTTATTTTTAAAAAAAAATGATTAAATTTTTGGGACGAATTCTGGATTCGTCCCAAATTTTGGGACGAATCCAGAATCGTTCCCATACCTAAATTTATTTTTAAAGAATTAAAATTAGTGTCGTAAGGCTTAAATATGGACCTAGAGACCTCGGAATTTGATGAAACAAGTTTCTATACATTCGTATCGTTGAGCTGATCGTAAATACGTCATCATCCATAATTTTTAAATATTATTTTCAGTGATTTAAATTTTTAACACCAAATTAGGTCAAATTGGGATTAAAAAATTCCAAATATATATATATTTGGTAAAAAATATTTTTATTGATAGATTTATGATCATGACAATGAGACGAGCACATAGAAACTTGTTTCATCAAATTCCGATGTCTCTAGGTCCGTATTTAAGCCGTCCAAGTTTGTTTATTTTTAAAAAAAATGATTAAATTTTTGGGACGAATTCTGGATTCGTCCCAAAATTTGGGACGAATCCAGAATTCGTCCCAAAATTTGGGACGAATCCAGAATTCGTCCCAAACCTAAAATTATTTTTAAATAATTAAAATGAAACACGTAAGACTTAAATATGGACCTAAGAGACCTCGGAATTTGATGAAACAAGTTTCTATACATTCGTATCGTTGAGCTGATCGTAAATACGTCATCATCCATAATTTTTAAATATTATTTTCAGTGATTTAAATTTTTAACACCAAATTAGGTCAAATTGGGATTAAAAAATTCCAAATATATATATATTTGGTAAAAAATATTTTTATTGATATATTTATGATCATGACAATGAGACGAGCACATAGAAACTTGTTTAAATTCCGATGTCTCTAGGTCCGTATTTAAGCCGCCCAAGTTTGTTTATTTTTAAAAAAATGATTAAATTTTGGGACGAATCTGGAGTCATCTTTTTGGACGAATCCAGATTCGTCCCAAACTTTGGGACAATGGATTCGTCTCTAAATTTGGGACGAATCCAGTCCCAAACCTAAAATTATTTTTAAATAATTAAAATGAAACACGTAAGGCTTAAATATGGACCTATAGACCTCGGAATTTGATGAAACAAGTTTCTATACATTCGTATCATTGAGCTGATCGTAAATACGTCATCATCCATAATTTTTAAATATTATTTTCAGTGATTTGAATTTTTAACACCAAATTAGGTCAAATTGGGATTAAAAAATTCCAAATATATATATATTTGGTAAAAAATATTTTTATTGATAGATTTATGATCATGACAATGAGACGAGCACATAGAAACTTGTTTCATCAAATTCCGATGTCTCTAGGTCCGTATTTAAGCCGTCCAAGTTTATTTATTTTAAAAAAAAATGATTAAATTTTTGGGACGAATCTCTGGATTCGTCCCAAAATTTGGGACGAATCCAGAATTCGTCCCAAACCTAAAATTATTTTTAAATAATTAAAATGAAACACGTAAGGCTTAAATATGGACTTAGAGACCTCGGAATTTGATGAAATAAGTTTCTATGCATTCGTATTGTTGAGCTGATCGTAAATACGTCATCATCCATAATTTTTAATTATTATTTTAAGTAATTTGAATTTTTAACACCAAATTAGGTCAAATTGGGATTAAAAAATTCTAAATATATATATATTTGGTAAAAAATATTTTTATTGATAGATTTATGATCATGATAATGAGACGAGCACATAGAAACTTGTTTCATCAAATTCCGATGTCTCTATGTAGATATTTTTTAAAACATCTATAGATTGATACTAAACCTAAAATTGTTTTTAAATAATTAAAATGAAACACGTAAGGCTTAAATAAGGACCTACAGATCTCGGAATTTGATGAAACAAGTTTCTATGCATCCGTATCGTTGAACTGATCGTAAATACGTCATCATCCATAATTTTTAAATATTATTTTCAGTGATTTAAATTTTTAACACCAAATTAGGTCAAATTGGGATTAAAAAATTCCAAATATATATATATTTGGTAGAAAATATTTTTATTGATAGATTTATGATCATGACAATGAGACGAGCACATAGAAACTTGTTTCATCAAATTGCGATATCTCTAGGTCCGTATTTAAGCCGTCCAAGTTTGTTTATTTAAAAAAAAAAATGATTAAATTTTTGGGACGAATCTCTGGATTCGTCCCAAAATTTGGGACGAATCCAGAATTCGTCCCAAACCTAAAATTATTTTTAAATAATTAAAATGAAACACGTAAGACCTAAATATGGACCTAGAGACCTCGGAATTTGATGAAACAAGTTTCTATACATTCGTATCGTTGAGCTGATCGTAAATACGTCATCATCCATAATTTTTAAATATTATTTTCAGTGATTTGAATTTTTAACACCAAATTAGGTCAAATTAGGATTAAAAAATTCCATATATATATATATTAGGTAAAAAATATTTTTATTGATAGATTTATGATCATGACAATGAGACGAGCACATAGAAACTTGTTTCATCAAATTCCGATATCTCTAGGTCCGTATTTAAGCCGTCCAAGTTTGTTTATTTTTAAAAAAATGATTAAATTTTTGGGACGAATCTCTGGATTCGTCCCAAAATTTGGGATGAATCTCTGGATTCGTCCCAAAATTTGGGATGAATTCCTGGATTCGTCCCAAAATTTGGGACGAATCCAGAATTCGTCCCAAACCTAAAATTATTTTTAAATAATTAAAATGAAACACGTAAGGCTTAAATATGGACCTAGAGACCTCAGAATTTGATGAAACAAGTTTCTATGTATCCGTATCATTGAGCTGATCGTAAATACGTCATCATCCATAATTTTTAAATATTATTTTCAGTGATTTGAATTTTTAACACCAAATTAGGTCAAATTGGGATTAAAAAATTCCAAATATATATATATTTGGTAAAAAATATTTTTATTGATAGACTTATGATCATGACAATGAGACGAGCACATAGAAACTTGTTTCATCAAATTCTGATGTCTCTAGGTCCGTATTTAAGCTGTCCAAGTTTGTTTATTTAAAAAAAAATGATTAAATTTTTGGGACGAATCTCTGGATTCGTCCCAAACCTAAAATTATTTTTAAATAATTAAAATGAAACACGTAAGGCTTAAATATGGACCTAAATACCTCAGAATTTGATGAAACAAGTTTCTATACATCCGTATCATTGAGCTGATCGTAAATACATCATCATCCATAATTTTTAATTAATTTTTTCAGTGATTTAATTTTTAACACCAAATTAGGTCAAATTGGGATTAAAATATTCCAAATATATATATATATATGGTAAAAAAAAATATTTTTATTGATAGATTTACGATTAGGACAACGATACGAACGCATAGAAACTTGTTTCATCAAATTCCGATATCCCTAGGTCGATATTTTTTAAAACATATATAGGTTGTTACTAACTAAAAAGGTGTTGTGTACTGAACGATTGTAAATTAGAGTCCAAAAGCTTAAATATGGACCTAGAGATATCGGAATTTGATGAAATAAGTTTCTATACATCCGTATCGTTGAGCTGATCATAAATACGTCATCATCCATAATTTTTAATTAATATTTTCAATGATTTGAATTTTTAACACCAAATTAGGTCAAATTGGGATTAAAAAATTCCAAAAATATATATATTTGGTAAAAAATATTTTTATTGATAGATTTACGATCAAGACAATGATACGAGTGCATAGAAACTTGTTTCATCAAATTCCGATGTCTCTAGATCCGTATTTAAGGCGTCCATTTTTGTTTTATTTTTTTAAATAATTAATTTTTTGGGACAAATCTCAGGATTCGTCCCAAAATTTGGGACGAATCCAGAGATTCGTCCCAAACTTTGGGACAAATTCCTGGATTCGTCCCAAAATTTGGGACGAATCCAGGATTCGTCCCAAAACTGAATTTATTTTTAAATAAATAATATCAAACACCTAAGGCTTAAATATGGACCTAGAGACATCGGAATTTGATGAAACAAGTTTCTATACGTCCGTATCATTGAGCTGATCATAAATACATCATCATCCATAATTTTTAATTAATATTTTCAGTTATTTAATTTTTTAACACCAAATTAAGTCAAATTGGGAATAAAAAAATTCCAAAAATATATATATTTGATAAAAATATTTTTTTTGATAGATTTACGATCAGGACAATGATACGAGCACATAGAAACTTGTTTCATCAAATTCCGATGTCTCTAGGTCCGTATTTAAGGCGTCCAATTTTGTTTTATTTTTTTAAATAATTAATTTTTTGGGACAAATTCCTGGATTCGTCCCAAAATTTGGGACGAATCCAGGATTCGTCCCAAAACTGAATTTATTTTTAAATAAATAATATCAAACACCTAAGGCTTAAATATGAACCTAGAGATATCAGAATTTGATGAAACAAGTTTCTATGCGTCCGTATCATTGAGCTGATCGTAAATACATCATCATCCATAATTTTTAATTATTATTTTCAGTGATTCAAATTTTTAACAACAAATTAGGTTATATTTGGATTAAAAAATGCTAAAAATAAATATATTTGGTCAAAAATATTTTTATGGTTGTATTTACAATCAGGACAATGATACAAATGCATAGAAACTTATTTCATCAAATTCTGATGTCTCTAGGTCTGTATTTAAGGCGTCCCATTTTGTTATATATTTTTTTAAAATAATTAAATTTTTGGGACGAATCCAGGATCCGTCCCAAAATTGAAAATAATTTTTAAAAAGGTAAAATCATACACCGAAGGCTTATATCTTGACCTAGAGACATCGAAATTTCATGAAATAAGTTTCTATGCGTTTGTATCGTTGACCTGATCATAAATATGTCTTCATCCATAATTTTTAATTAATATTTTCAGTGATTCAAATTTTTAACAATAAATTAGGTCAAATTGGGATTAAAAAATTCCAAAAATAAATATATTTGGTTAAAAATATTTTCATGGATATATTTACGATCAGGACAATGATACAAACGTATAGAAACTTGTTTCATCAAATTCCGATATCTCTAGGTCCGTATTTATTCTTTCTAATTTTTTTCCTCTTTTATTTAAAAATAAATAAATTCTGGGACGAATTCCTGAATTCGTCCCAGATTTTGGGACGAATCCAGGGATTCGTCCCAAAATTAGGAACAAAAACATATTTGATGCTAAAAACCCTATATCTACATCTCATCCCGATTCCTATGTTCTTCCCCATTTCTTTCTCCCCCGTTCCCCCTTCCAACATGCGATTTCCAGGGTTTCGGCCACATCTCCGACCGACGACGGCGTGATCTGCGACAACCGCTTGCTCTCCAGCGGTGGAAGGTTTTCGATTGGTAAGCCCACTGCTCTCGGATCTCCCTCTCTCGGCGACGGCGCGGGCCTTGCCGTGGCTGGCCGAATCTTGTCCGCGTCGCGGGGCTGCCTGCAGTCGTGGGCAGGTGCGTGCTGGAAGCAGAGAACGATCCGTTCTGTTGTTGGCGATCAGTCGAGTTTCCAGAAACAAAATCGAAGTCTCCATTCTGTTGTTGGCGATCAGTCGCTGGATCGTGGTCGAATCCGGTGTCAATTGATGGTGAGGAAGCCCAGCAGCAGTTGCTGCGCCATCTGCGAGGGTTCAAATCTGGCATCAATTTGTGCTCCCTGCCACAAGCTAGTGATTTCTTTTGATCATCTTTGATATGGAGCTGGATATGGGCAATTGTCGGTATGTAGTGATATAATTTCAGAAATTTCATGTTAAACGAGTACAACCCTCTGTTGAAATATCTGAATACCGTCTGTAAATCTCATTATTCGAAGCTGGACGATTTGCTCGCCAAGAAGGTTAGCCTTCAAGCCTGTTGTCTGTGGCGTTTTGACTTTGTATTGTACTACACTAGTGACTTTCAATTTCAAATTTTCCCGAATGGTACCACTGTATTTTCATCTCGTTTGAAAAAAAAAACTTTATTTCGCTCAATTGTTTTTACTAATGGATTTTTCTTCGACAGCTTTTATGCTCTTTCTTTTAGGTGAAATGTAAGTTTATTTTTGTTAAATGTTTTGCTGTTTGTGTTTTAGAGGAAAGCAGATCAGCAGATTAACTGGAGAGTGATGCAAAATGTGGAACTCAAGGCATTGAAGGAACGGCTAACCTACTTGAAGAAGAAACTTGCTGAAGGTTTGTTTCTTTGTAGGTAATGCAAGTTAAAGCATCCCTTCTTGCAGCAAGGATGCTTCATTATGTTGCGGTTCGATTTTCTTGAAACTGATATTGCTCTTGCAGATAAGGCTAAGGTTTCCAAAGAATCAAATGATCTGAAGTTGAAATATGGGTCATTGGAATTAGCATTTTCTATAGTGAGATAATTTTACTTTTATACTCTTCCTACACTTATTCGTCCTTTCTTCAATTGTATGCTTCTAATATGTCTGAACTTTTGTTAATTATTCATGTTTTAGATGAAAAACAAGCAAACAGAAGTATTAGATAAACTCAGTAGCGATCTTATGTCCAAAATCTCAAAATTATTTATACACATCTGAATTGTAAGATAATATAGCTATGTAAAAGAAATAAAAAAATATACCAATTAAGATTTTCAAAATTAATTGTACACATCTGAATTTAGAACTATCAAACCATAAATCAACTTTTTTTCATGATATGCATCTTTTCCGTATTAAAAGGCAATCTAATTTAAACAAAGCCAAGTCCCTTCATCAGCCTATCTTAATTATTAGTACCACATATACAAGATGTCCACATAAAAGCATAAAAGAGGAGAGGATTACAAGGAGGATGTGAAAAGAATCAATTAGGCGAAATTAATAAAAATGATCAACAAGCATCCAACAACTTTTGATGCCATCATTTTGCTTAATTTTTATAGTTTGATAAATGAGCTCCGAAAATATATCCTTTTTGGTCGTCCTAACGTTTTGTGACACTTTACAATTAATCATATTTGCTTAGCAATAAGTAAACTTTGTACCAAAAGCAAGTGATTGAACTTACTAGAGAAAAGAACTAGTGTAAAGAACAGTAGTTGTGTCTTAGACTCCTAGTCCAGGATCCATAGTAAGTTTCAACTAAAATACATAGAAATTAGCAACCGTTTCACTTAGATGAGGATCAGGTGCATGAAAGCTAAAGGAAGAAAGATTTGCATATTCACCATGAAAACCATCATTAGTTTACAGAAATTATTTGCATATTCACAGAAATTATTTTAAACATTCTTTAGTTTACATTAAACACCAAAATACAACCAAACCAAGGACAAAACTATAAATTCAGCAAATTAAAATGAAAAATAAAGTGAACAAAGTGAGGAAATTTGAACCCTAATACCATACTACACAAGATCTCTTTCTCTCTCTATATATATGATGTGCCAATTATATTAGGTTGTATCATAGTTACGATACTTGTACTTAGCTTCACGATAATTCTTATACTTTTATTTACCGTTGCTATCACATGGATGGTTCATATCGTTGGTAAATAGGGCATTTATTTGAATGTTTAAGGAATTTCACAGTTATGTCTTTTTTCCAATCGTTCTTGTTACATGGTCATATCGTATCATATTTACAATCTTTCTTGTTACACATGATCTGGTTTATTTGTTTGTTGTTATGTAGGCAAAGGAGATTTGATGGGGAGCAAAGCTTTTGTGGCAGACGAAGATGACTTGATGTATTATTAGTTTATTTACCTTCTTGATGGATGATGAACTTATATAACATTGGGTTGTTGAACTTTGTATAATATTTTCTAGAAGCTTGAACAAGATTGTTGAGATCTTTATATTTGTTGAATTATGAGTTGAGTTCAATTATTAATATTGTATGTGAAATTAGGATGTGTTGAATGTATATTATATGTTATTTGAATTTGGTGTTTATGTATCTATGGATTGAATTGTAGAAATAAATTGAATCTGGAAAAAATATTTAATATAGGGACGAATTTGGCGACGAAAATGATTTGTCCCCGTTCTATCATAATTAGGGACAAATTTATTTTAATCTGAGACAAAATTATTTCGTCCCAGAATTCGTCCCAGATTCTGGGACGAATTCTGGGACGAATCCACAAAATTCGTCCCAAAATTCGTCCCAGAATTTGGGACGAATTCTGGGACAAAATTGAATTATTAATATTTTCATGAAATTTGGCAATTTTTGTTGCCAAATTTGTTGCCAATTTTGCAACAAATTTATATTCGTTGCAAATTTAGGGACAAAAATGGCAACAAAACATATTTTGTCACCGAATTTGTCCCCAAATTCGTTGCAATATTAGGGACAAACTTCGCAACAAAAAAAAATTTGTCTCCGAATTCGTCCCCAAATTTGTTGCAAAAATAGAGACAAATTTGGCAACAAAACTTATGTAAACTCGTCCCCAAATTCGTTGCTAAGTTTGCAACAAAAAAATTATTCGTTGCAAATTTGTATGCTTTTTTGCAACGAATTTGGGGACGAAACTTTTATTCGTCGCGAATTTCGTCCCCAAATTCGTTGCCAAATTTGCAACAAACCATTATGTGAATTCGTCCCCAAATTTGTTGCTAAATTTGCAACAAAAAAATTATTCGTTGCAAATTTGTATATTTTTTTGCAACGAATTTGGGGACGAAAATATTATTCGTCGCCAATTTCGTCCCCAAATTCGTTGCCAAATTTGCAACAAACCATAATTCGTTCCAAAAGTTGGCATCAACCATTTTGGGACGAAAAAATTTTCGTCCCTGATTTCGACCCAAAAAATTTTGCAACGAATTATTTTTTAAAATTCGTCCCAAAATTTGTCCCTAAAAGTCTTATTTTTTGTAGTGTAATATTAATAACCATTCACTGCATAATTTTTCTTGCAAAACCCATTAGATAGGGAATTAATATTGATCCTCCAAATTCGGTAGAAAAGGCTGGCTGAGGAGCAAAGGCTGGCTATGGATGTTGCTCCTTGATAACTGTGTGAAGATTATGCTCGATTTGCAAGGACAAAAATATTAATGTCGGATCAGGAAAGGGGTCCCAGCGTTGGTCCTCTGACGCTCAACTCAGTCACCAACAGCAGCAACGAGAAACACGAACAGTAGACGAGAGCCCTAAATAGTAGAATAGATGCGCGTGTGTACTTCCTTCAATGGTTGGATCCCCTTTATATAAAGTTACGATGACGTGCGAGCACGCACCCCTAAGCGTATGGAGTCGTAGAAACGTGCGAACACATGCCCCAAGGCACCTGCACATTTCTATATTTGTCCTATGAAAGGACGTGTCAATAAAGCGTCTTTGACACTTTACCTTAACAGAGCATGCAAATCTCTGATGAGACAATGGAAGCTTCTACCGTACGATTTGCTTGTTGACCATGCTTAGTATCAGCAACACTATCTCCCAAAAGGATATTCAGAGATACGTCAATGATCCCTTTGCTCGGCCGAGCGGGATAGCCACTCGGCCGAGTACTCCCCCGCATGGCCTGACCGGGCTGCTTTTCCATGGAGTAATACGACCTGATAGCTTGTGTTCGCCCGACCGAGCTGATGCCCTGATCACCCTAACGTTCCTTTGCTTTATGATGAGCGTCCAATGATCTCGGCTCCACGACCCTTCTGTTGGAATCCCAAGGTTATTTTGGTGTGATCAATAAGTTAAGTTAGATCCTGTGTTTTTCTAACCTTATGTCTAAGTGTGCAGGATCTTAGGAGTACAGGTAGTCAAGCGAAAGACGCAACTAGCGAGAAGGACGATACGCGGTGCGTCCGAGGGACGAGGCGCTGCGGAAGAGTACACCGACGGACGAGAAGGAAGCGTGCGGTGGTTCCGAGGGACGAGAAGCCGGAGCGGAAGACTGTTTGAGGAGCAAGAGACGTAACTAGCGAAAAGGTCGGTACGGAGTGCGACTGAAGGACGAAGACTGCGGATGAGTACGCTGGCGGACGAGAAGGAACCATGCAGCGATTCCGAGGGACAAGAAGCCGGAGCGGAAGTCTGCTCGAGAAGATCGGAAGTTGGGTTCGGGTGAGCCTTATTCCGGATGGCAGAGATTACCCAAGCAAGCGAAAGACTCGGTCTGAAGCGAACGGAACTGGAGCAGAAGCCCCGGGCTGAAAAAAGTCAACGAGGTTGACTTTCCCGCCCGGGGCACCCGGAGCGTACTGGGGCGCCTGAACCGTATCGGGGCACCCGGAGAGTACCGAGGCGCCCGGACCGTACCAGGGCGCTCGGAGCATATCGATGCGCTGGGACCGTATTAGGGCGCCCGGAGCGTACCGGGGCGCCCGGATGACTTTTGACCAGATCGAGTTTTGACTCGATCTGAACGTTGGGGGATAAAATTTATCCCCCCAGGGCGCCCGGAACCCTTAGTCCAGAAGTTTTTCAACAATTCAGAACTCAAGCATTCTTTATACACTTGTGAGCTTTTTCTGTAGTTTAGCTTCTGTTGTGCGTTTCATTGCTGTAAAAGGCTTCTCCGCCTGAAGGAGATACTAGTGGTACACTTTCCTTGGATTAACAACCTCCCCGGTTGTAACCAAGTAAATCTCGGTGTGCCTTTTTACTTTTTTGAGTTATTTTCTGTTTATCTATTTATGCAAGTGTTGACTTAAGAGTTCGAAAAGGGTTGATTTTTGTTTTTGTATTTACAGGGCTATCTAACCCCCCTTCTAGCCGACCGCCACGGTCCAACAAGTGGTATCAGAGTCGAGGCGCTTCAGGAGGACTAACCGCCAATCGAAGGAAAGATAATAGCCGAACCAAGTATCCACCCGCCGAAATACGAAGGGGATTTCGCTACTTGGAAAAAACTAATGCAGATATTTTTCACAACGGATTTTGAATTAACTTTAATAATGGAACTTGACTTTGTAGCTCCAGAGGGCAAGGAAAAATATCAATGGACAAGAAAGGAGCAGGCTGAATACGTGGCGAACGGCAAAACAGAATACTATCTGATTAAGCGTTCTTCCGCCACAAGAAGTCAATCAAATCGGCAACTACAACTCCGCGAAGGAACTTTGGGAGAAGTTCCTCGAGCTGCACGAAGGAACTTCCGAAGCCAAGCTCGCTATACGAGATCTGCTTCGCAATCAGCTCACCAGCCTGCGACTTGGGAAAGACGAGACAGTCGCGCATCTGCACTCAAGAATAAAAGAAATCATTACCGGACTTTCGAATCTTGGAGAAAAGGTAAGTAACCGAGATTCACTTAGGTACGCACTGAATTCTTTTCCTAGAAATTCAAAATGGGCATCATTAGTAGATGCCCTTTACATTTCAAAAGATTTAGAAAAAAATTTCATTAGAAGAATTCTTTTCAACATTTGAAGTGCATAAGTCAAGATGTGCAGAAATGAAGGAGCCCAAGAACAATGTCGCCCTCAAGGCTTCGAGAGACGAATCTGAGTCGGAATCTTCTCTCGACGATGAGGAAATTGTAATGATGGTAAGAAGATTCAAGAAACTTTGTAAATTTAGATCTACTAACCATCCATAAGGAAAAAAGAAAAGGACGATCCGTTGCTACCACTGCGACGAAGAAGGGCATGTCAAGGATAATTGCCCCAAGCTGAAAAACAAGGACAAGGAGAAGGGTAAGAAGCCTATCCAAAAACAAAAGGACCTAAAGGCGACGTGGGACGATACGTCGTCAGAGTCGGAAGTCGAGACATTCTCTGGACTTGCTCTAATAGCAAGTCATCAAGACGACGACTGCGAGTCAAGCTCTTCCGAAATAAGTATTGAGAGCATTGATGAAGGGGAAGTCACATCAGAAGAAAGCAGCAGTTCAGGGGGAGAAACAGACAACGAGATCGACAATGTAAGTCAGGTACGATAATTTGAAAATTTAAAAATAATTCTAGCCAAGTCCTGTTCCTTAGAAGAATTAGACAAATCAAAATTAGAAAATGAGAAATTGAAATCAGAAAATAAAGATATGAAAATTCAAATAGATAATTTGAAAAACCATGCATGCTCATCTAATTTTAAAAAATTTAAAAATTTGAATTGGTATTATAGATATCACCAGGGACAAATTAGGAATATCTCTAGAAAATATATCCCTAAGAAATTTTTAATCAATCCAGTAGGTTGGAACCTATATTGGGTTCCTAAGTCCTGTTTAAATTAAACTATTGATTACACTTACAACTTTTCAGCGAGAAAATTAAATATTGAAATTCTTTATGAGACTTTGTCTAAGGAAGTGGTTATTGCTCCAATAACTAAGAAGGCCTAGTATCTCGCCACGACCTAGAAGCCAAAATATTGAAATAAAAATGTTTAATTAACTTTCTGATAAAAATATTAAGATGGAAATTTAATAATGCTTTAAAAAGTCTATATTTTTCTATCAAATTTTTTACTTAGAATTTCTTTTAGAAAATTTTCGTACTTAAATTTTTTACTTAATTTTTTTGAGTTATTTTTTTTCAAAAAAAAAATCTTTATACTTAGAAAAAAAATTTCATGCATAATTTTTTTTTGAAAAATTCAAAATTTAAGTTAGAATTTTTTTTTTACAAATTCTCTAACTTAGAATTTATTTAGATATTTTTTAACCCTTAGATTTTTCGGAACCCTAATTTTTTATGTAATCAAAGGGGGAGAAGAAAAATTATAAGTCTAGGAGAAGGTAGATAAAATTAATTTTTCCTATCTTTTTGCACTTAATTGTAAAATTTAGTTAGTTTATTTGTATGTCTATGTTACCCTAACTTAACTTGGGTTGCTCACATCAAAAAGGGGAGATTGTTGGAACCCCAAGGTTGTTTTGGTGTGATCAACAAGTTAAGTTAGATCCTGTGTTTTTCTAACCTTTTGTCTAAGTGTGCAGGAGCTTAGGAGCACAGGTAGTCGAGCGGAAGACGCAGCTAGCGAGAAGGACGACACGCGGTGCGTCCGAGGGACGAGGCGCTGCGGAAGAGTATACCGGCGGACGAGAAGAAAGCATGCGGTGGTTCCGAAGGACGAGAAGCCGGAGCGGAAGACTGCTCGAGGAGCAAGAGACGCAGTTAGAGAGAAGGTCGGCACGGAGTGCGACTGAGGGACGAATACTGCAGATGAGTACGCTGACGGACGAGAAGGAACCACGCAGTGATTTCAAAGGACGAGAAGCCGGAGCGGAAGCCTGCTCGAGAAGACCGGAAGTTGGGTTCGAGCGAGCCTTATTCCGGATGACAGAGATCACCCAAGCGAGCGAAAGACTCGGTCTGAGGAGAACGTAACCGGAGCAGAAGACCTCGGATGAAAAAGTCAACGAGGTTGACTTTCCCGCCCGGGGCGCCCGGAGCGTACCGGGGCGCTCAAAGCGTATCGGGGCGCCCGGAGCGTACCGGGGCGCTCAAAGCGTATCGGGGCGCCCGGAGCGTACCAGGGCGCCCGGAGTTGACTTTTGACCAGATCGAGGTTTGACTCGATCTGAACATTTGGAGATAAAATTTATCCCCCCAAGGGCGCCCGGAATCCTTCGGGGTGCCCCGACCAATGCTATAAATATAGTCTTGGTCCAAAAGCTTTTCAACAATTCAGAACTCAAGCATTCTTTCTACACTTGTGAGCTTTTTCTATAGTTTAGCTTCTGTTGTGCGCTTCATTGTTGTAAAAGACTTCTCCGCCTGAAGGAGATACTAGTGCTACGCTTTCCTTGGATTAACAACCTCCCCGGTTGTAACCAAGTAAATCTCGGTGTGCCTTTTTACTTTTTTGAGTCATTTTCTGTTTATCTATTTATGAAAGTGCTAGCTTAAGAGTTCGAGAAGGGTTGATTTTTATTTTTGTATTTACAGGGCTATCCAACCCTCCTTCTAGCCGGTCACCACAGTCCAACACCTTCTGCTTGGACCAGATCATGGTTGGTCGGGCGCCTATTCTCGATCGACCATTGCAGTAGGGACCCGCTCTGGCCAAATCACTGCCGGTTGGGAGCATCATTCCCAATCGACCATTGCAGTAGAGGCCGACTCGGGCCCCTTCAGGGTGTGCTTGTCGATTCTCTGGCATTGACCTCCTTGACTTTGACCTCCACGTTGGCCTTTATCTCCGTCCTTTGACTCACACTTAGTAGACCCCCCTTTATTACCGCATCACAAGTCTTCCCCTCAAGTCTAGTCGAAGGAGGCTGCAGGTCCGACTGACTAGACGAGTAGCGCCTTGGGTGACCTTCTACCTATCGGGCACTCTCTGTGGTCTGGTTGTCGGTCGAGAACTAGTTAAAACACCTACCCCAGGCTCAACCCCGAGGACCCGACCTGTCTTTGTCCAACCAGAAATTATACGAGGATAGGCGCCAGAGTCATACGTAGAGACTGAGCTGCCTGAGCTTAGATAACTTGAGCAATAGGTAATCGGTTGGGGACTAGTTAAAACACCTGCCCCAGACTCAGCCCTGAGAACCCGACCTATCTTTGCTATTTCCAAATAACGCCTAAGCGACGCCTTATCCAGATGCTTTGGGGCCTTAACCATACGGATCTCGTCAAGTCGGGGGCAAGTCCCGCTCGGATGTGTTCCTTCAATACTTGTCTCCTGCAACCGTATATTTTGGCATCCGGTATTTGTAACCGCCGCTCAACTGGAGATCGTTGTTATTACCGATTTAAGGCCGCTTAGGTTTCATCAACCGTACCTGGGTTTATAGCCTCCGCTTGACTTAAATCTCAAGAGTTTATAGTCGTCGCTCGACTTGGGCAAGAGTTTATAGTCGTCGTTCTACTTGGACAAGAGTTTATAGTCGCCGCTCGACTTGGGCAAGAGTTTATAGTCGTTGTTCGACTTTTGATTGGCGTAGACAGAGTTTATAATCACCATTCGACTGCTGATTTTCTTTACAAGGGTTTATAGTCGCCGTTTAACTGTCAATTTTCTTCGCAAGGGTGTATAGATGTCGCTTGGCAGTTATACTCGTTGCTCCAGGGTTTTAGTCGCCGTTCGACTTTTGTGAATCTCGCTCGGGTTTATAGTCGTTGCTCGGCTAATGTTGCTCCTCAACATTCTGGGATTTATAGTCGCCGCTCGACTTAGCGTATGGCCGATCAGCCAAATAGTTTCGGACACTTGTTTTTTCGTTCATTATTCCCTGCATGGCTAACACAAATGCAATGATGGGTCACTCAACACATTCACAAACCTCTAGCCTGTTCGGTATGGCTGAAGATGATTTGCACTCCAGGGCCGCTCAAGGGCTCATCCATGTTCATCTTCCAGATAATATGCTCCCGACCTGAGCTTCTAAATCACCTTGTACGGTCCTCCCCATAGCGCCTCGATTTTAATGATGTCCCTGACCGACTTTACTCTTTTCCAGACCAGATCGTCGACTTGGAATGACCTTGGAATTACTTGGCGATTGTAACTTTGCTTCATACGCTGTCGGTACGCCGTTAGCAGTACGACGACTTTATCCCGAGCTTCATTTACCAAGTCCAGCTCCATCAATCTCCGATCGACGTTATCCTCGTCGTAGAGTGACACCTGATCGAACTCTACTCCCACTTCGACCAACACAACTGCCTCTCCCCTATAAACTAGTTGGAACGAAGTTATGCCGATCGCCTCTCTAAGAGTAGTGTGATATGCCCACAACACACTGGGGAGTTCGTCGACCCAATTTCCTCCAGCATGGTCGAGCCAAGTGCGAAGCCCTCTGAGGATTTCACGGTTGATGACTTCCACCTAATCGTTGCTTTGCGGATAGGTCACTGACATGAATGATTGCTCGATGCCATAACTCTCGTACCATTCTTTGAACCTTCGCCTGGAGAACTGCCTTCCATTGTTGAATACGAGCCTACGCGGGATGTTGAATCAAAACAAAATATTCTGCTATATGAATTTGATGACCGCATGCTCGGTTATCTTGGCGACCGACTCTGCCTCGACCCATTTCGATAAGTAGTCGACAGCCACCGGCAAGAACCTCCATTGCCCGATCGTCAGGGGGAGCAGTCCAACTATGTCCATGCCCTACTGGTCGAACGACTAAGACACCATTGACGCCTTCAGTTTCTCTGTAGGTCAGTGGGGAACATTCTGATACCTTTAGCAAGACATGCAATTGGCATTGTCTAAGGGCATCAGCTTGAAGCGTGGGCTAGAAATATCCAGCTAACAGGATTTTGCGAGCCAGTGATCGACCACCCAGATGACTTCCGCACGATCCTTAGTGAACTTCTTGTAGGATATAGTTGATGTCCTCCGATCCTACACACTTGAGCAGCGATCGAGCGAAAGCTTTCTTGTATAACTGATCACCGATCAGCGTGAATCTCCCGGCTCTCTTCTTCAACATATGTGCTTCCGTCTGATCGACAGGCCTGGTGCCTGCTCAGATAAATTCGATGAAAGGCATCCTCCAATTGGTTGTCGATGTGCGCCACCAATAGAACTTGTTCGACCGACTTGTCAACAACGACCAGGCTCAAGGAGCTTGCTAACTTAGCCAGCTCGTCAACATATTGGTTGTCTGATCAGGGAACCTTCTGGATGATGACCTCTTGGAAGCCCGCCTTTAACTTCTCGAATGCATCAACATATAACTTGAGTCAAGCGTTATTTATTTCAAAGGTTCCTGCTAGTTGCTAGGCTGCTAGCTGAGAGTCTGAATGGATGAAGACCCTCATGGCTCCCACGTGCCGAGCTACTTCCAAGTCGGCTATTAGGGCCTCATATTCAGCCTCGTTGTTGGTAGCCCGATAGTCTAGCCGTACGAAGAGTTGCATTCTGTCCTCCCATGATGAGATCAACAAGATTCCGATCCCACTTTCTTGTCGAGTGGACGAACTGTCCATGTATATTCTCCATGCCGCTTCTGGCTCGGTGTTCTGGACCTCCGTGACGAAATCGTCTAAGGCTTGAGCCTTTATCGCCGTTCAGGGCTGATATTGTATATTGAATTCACTCAGCTTGATGGTCCACTTGATTAACTGACCGGATGCTTCAGTGTTGAGCAGAACTTTCCCGAGTGTGTTATTAGTCAATACAACGATCGGATGCGCGAGGGAGTAGGGTCGCAACCTCCGAACGGCCAGGACTAGCCCGTATGCTTGCTTTTCGAAACAGGTGTACCGGCACTGAGCATCTTTTAATAGATAACTTAAGAAGTACATCGGTTGCTATTCAAAGCTGTCCTGCCGCACCAACGCTGAGCCGACCGCTCATTCTGTAGATGCTAAGTAAATCTAGAGCGGCTCGCCAACGATGGATTTTGCCAACACAAGGAGAGAGGACAGGTACTTCTTCAGCTCTTCCAGCGCCTTGTCACACTCTGCATCCCAGTAGAACTTGGTAGCTCGGCGCAGGATCTTGAAGATGGGATGGCTTTGATCGGACGACTTTGAAATGAATCTAGACTGCGTCATGATTCGTCCGATCAGCCACTGAGCTTCATTAAGGTTGCGAGGTGATGACATGTCTTGAAGAGCCTTTACCTTGCTCGGGTTAGCTTCTATCCCCCGCTCAGTAACAATGTAGCTTAGGAAGCATCCGCTCTTCGCCCCCAACAAGCACTTGCTTGAGTTAAGCTTTATCCCATACCTCCTTAAGGTTCAATAGGTCTCCTCCACATCTGCATAGAGGTCAGCAGCTCGGACAGACTTTATCAATATGTCATCTACATATACCTCTATATTGCGGTCGATCTGCCCCCGAAATATTTTATTCATCAACCTCTGATAAGTCGCGCCAACATTCTTCGACCTGAACGACATGACGTTGTAACAATATGTCCCATCAGCCGTGATGAAGCTAACCTTCTCTTAGTCTTCCTTGGCAAGCGAAACTTGGTGGTAGCCTTGGTACACATCGAGCATGAAAATGAGCTCGCAGCTAGCTGTCGAGTCCACCATCTGATCAATCCGCGATAAAGGATAGAAGTCCTTTGGGCAAACCTTATTCAGTTCATGGAAATCGATGCACACCCGAAATTTGTTGTCTAGCTTGGAAACCAGTACCACATTAGCAAGCCAGCTCGGGAACTGTACTTCGCGAATGTGGCCGGCTTCCAATAATTTTTCGACTTCCGCCCGGATTATTTGGTTCTGCTCCAAGCTGAAGTCACGCTTCCTTTGCTTGATCGGGCGGGCGTCTGGTCGGACATGTAGCTCGTGCCGAGCTACACTTGATGATATTTCTAGGAGCTCATGTGTCAACCAGGCGAATATATCATGGTTTCGCTTAAGGCACTCGATCAAATCGGCCTTCTCCTCCATAGACAGATCAGCGACCACGAAGGTTGTTGCTTCCGGTCGGCTGGGGTGGATCCAGACCTCTTCCTTCTCATCGTAAATCAGCATGGGAGGTTCTTCGAGGATTGCGTTCACCTCCAAACGCTGTGCCTTTCGTGCGACTTTCATCTCTGACTTGACCATCTCAACATAACATCGTCGAGCGACCAGCTGGTCTCCTTTAACCTCTCCGACAGCATTGCCCATCGAGAATTTGATCTTTTGGCAGAAGGTGGAGACGACTGCCTGGAATTCATTCAGGGTCGGTCGGCTCAATATGGCATTGTACGCGGACGGGGAATCTACCACAATGAAGTTCGTGATCCTCGTCCGCTTTAGTGGCTCTTCTCCAAGTGATATAGCCAGTCGCGCTAAGCCAATTGGCCTCACCTCGTTGCCAGTGAACTCGTATAGAGGAGTGGTCATGGGCTGCAACTCGTTGCGGTCGATCTGCATCTTGTCGAACGCCTTTTTGAAGATAATGTTCACCGAGCTGCCTGTATCTACAAAAGTTCGGCGAACATTATAATTAGCTATTACCGCTTGAATGATCAGGGCATCGTCATGAGGGACCTCTATTCCCTCCAAGTCCCGAGGACCAAAGCTGATCTCCGATCCGTTCGCCTTCTCCTTGCTGCATCCAACACCATGAATTTCAAGTCGTCGGGTATGCGACTTCCTCACCCGGTTAGAGTCCGTGTTCGTTGGGCCGCCGACAATCATCCCTATTTTTTCCCGAGCGGTATTGCTTCTATTTTCCTCCTCTCGCGCCGAGAGCCGGGTCCGCTCGGCTGAGGTTTAGGAAGGACTAGTCTCTCTTCTTCGATGGGCCCGATCCTGATGCTGTTCGGTCCTAGGACTCGCCTCCTCCCTTTTTTCGCCCGACCGACGGTGCTGCTAGTGCTCGGGTGAGGGAGTCCTGCAACGGAACTTTTGCGGGGTCGGTCGGCCTGCTCCTACTTTCATATCATAGCAATCTTGTGTGTTGTGTGTTACCGACCGATGGTATGAACAGAACAGAGGCGCCCATTTTCAACCTTTTGAGTTGTTCTGTTTCAACATGTTGCACAGCATGTGCTCGGTCCTCATGCTGCTGCTAAGATGTTCCCGCTTGGGATCCCTTTGGCGGGTGGTTATAGCTTGAGGGACGCCATTTGGAAGCGATGGTTGGCTCAGCGACCGGTTCATTCCTTCACGCCGCTTGGGCCTCCTCGACGTTAATGTACTCAGTGGCCCATCCGAGTATGTGGTCGAAGTCTATAGGGGGCTTTCGAATGAATGAGCGGAAAAACTCACCCTTTGCTAGCCCCTGCGAGATGACACTTACTAATATCTCCAGGGTGGCCGAAGAGATGTCCATGGTCACTTGGTTAAATCTTTGGGCCCTTGATTGATGACGAACATATTAACGTTCGTCTTCTAGTAGCGGTGGCTACTAGCAAAGTGCTGCAAGAATGTCGCTAAAAAATCTTTGAAGCTGCGTATTGAGCCGACCGGCAAATGTTGGAACCATCGTTGCACCGATCCAGCCAGAGTGGTGAGAAAAACTCAGCACTTCACTCCATCCGTGTACTGATGTAGAGTAGCTTGGTTGTCAAATTTGACCAAGTGATTTTCGAGGTCGATCGTCCCGTTGTATTCCTCGATTGTTAATGGTCGGTAGTTGGCCGACAGTTGGTCCTCCAGAATCTCCTAGGAGAAGTGTTGATTAATCCGCTCGGGTGAATCGTCCAATTGGGGTGCCTTTCCCTTTCGCCCATCCTGAGCGGGCGCATTCTCTGAAGAGGATCCCTCCGCCCTTTCCGCTCGTCCTTGCTCTTCTGAGGGCGTGCAGAATAACGCTAGATGATAGGGAATTGACGCATTCGACACTTCACGAGAGACGCTAGTTGGTTGGTAATGCGGCTGCCGACCGGCCTGCTCTTCAGGTTGGCTCTGCTGGTCGGCCCGCTGTCCTCTCAACGATGTAGCTGACTCATTCGTTGCTCGGCTGTCAACTGCTCCTTCTTGCTGCTACTACAACAACTTAGCTGCTCGGGCGTTGACCAACAGTCCAAATCTTCTTGCGTCAAAGTGATGGTGATGAGTCGTCAAGCGTCCTCCATCTTCACCATTCGAGTGTCGGCTAAGTTTCCCACAAACGACACCAAATATGATCATGTCCAAACTCAGTGAAGACGGTTGGCTATGGATTTGGCTACTTAGGGGACTATGCGAAGACTACGCCCAATCTACAAGGCCAAAAATATCAGTGCCAGGCCGAGGAAGGGGTCCCCGGCATTGACCCTCCAATGCTTAAGTCAGCCACCGGCAGCAACAAAAAGGAACATGACCAGTAGACGAGAGCTCTAAATAGTAGAATAAGTGTGCACGTGTACCTCCTCCGGTGGTTGGACCCTCCTTTATATAGAGCTGCAGTGACGTGCGCGTCCCCAGGAGTATGAAGTCGTAGAAACGTGCGAACACACATCCCAAGGTACCTACACGTTTCCATACTTGTCCTATGAAATGACATGTTAGTAAAGCGTCTCTGACACCTTACCTTAACGAGGTGTGCAAACCTCTGATGAGATAGTGGAAAGTTTCTGCTGTACGATTTGCCTGTTGACCATGCTTGGTGTTAGCGACACTATCTCCCAAAAGGATATTAAGAGATACGTTAGTGATCCCTTTGCTCGGCCGAGCAAGATAGCCGCTCGGCCGAGTACTCCCCCGCTCGGCCTGACCAGGTCGCTTTTCCATAGGGTAACGCGACCTGACAGCTTGTGTTCGCCCCACCGGGCTAACGACCCTGTCGCCCTAACGCTCCTTGCTCCATGATGAGCATCTAATGATCTTGGCTGCACATGCCTTCTGCTCGAACCAGATCATGGTCGATTGAGCATCTCATTCCCGATCGGCCATTGCAGTAGAGACACGTTCTGGTTAGATCATTGTTGGTCTGGAGCCTCATTCCGAATCGATCATTACAGTAGAGACCGACTCGGGCCCCTTCAGGGCGTGCTTACCGGTTCTTTAACGCATCAAATATTTTCTCTACAAATTTCACAAATACGAAAACATGCAAATTACTGCAATATACGCTACATTACTAAATGTATCTTCTCCAAAACAAAGTCAACCATAAGATACACATATTAAGAGTTCAAATAATAGAGTATAAAAAGTGGCACGAGCAAGTATCAAATATCAATATCTAAATATAAATTTGGCATAAAAAGTTCATGTTAGACATGAATATAATTATGAATCTATGAATCAATATATCAACATGGACATAACTCAATAATCAAGAAATATATAATAAATAATACAAATTAGAGGAATTATTCCGATTTATCTGCAGCTTATATTATCAGTTTATCACTCTCATAATTTTATTCAATGGCAATCTTATCTTCTCTCACTGAACTGCTATGGAAGAGCCTGGTAGGGAGAAAACAATCAGAAATGAAATTTTCCCTCTTTGATTAATTCACAAAATGAAATTTTCTTCCTATATGTTGTGATTACTGATACATGTTCTCTTACCGTGTTTGTTTTGCTTGGGATAATCCTAGTCCAAGGCTGCATACTAGAGTATGTTTCTTGTTTATCTTGGATCCTTGTGCACATACACAAATACATCAAGTTATTACTCGTCATGTGTAGATATTTTTAACATTACGGCTTAGAATTATCATTTTAAAGATGCATAAATAGATCTATTATTTATGCATAATTAGAGATTGACATTATAGTATTGATGTGTACTATAATAGCATGCCATATTAAATATATAACCTAATACAGAAGATTGACAGTGTACTATCATACATGGTAATATATGGTGAGAGATATAAATTTGAGTAGGATGAGTGTGCTACATGCATCTTGGATGTGTTTGAGGAGCTTTTAGAGCTTGATAATTACAAAGCACCCTATAGGCAGTAAGGATTTGGCATATAGGAGTTATGGTACTTGCCAATAGTTAATTTGAGACAATCTAAACTTAAATATGTTTATGATGTAGATCTATGATGGTTAGGTGTTATTTGACTAGAGATAGACAGCTAGAGATATTATCTATCGGTCTGTGACGGTTGAGCTGCCAATGTTTAATTGGACATCACATGTGCCATTGTGAGATACTGTAGGCCCATGACAATTAAGGCCGTTAATGCCTAATTGAAGATCCCATGTCTCATTATGAGATAATATGGATCTGTAATCATTTAGCAACTAAACTGGGTCTAGCAAGAGATACAGTGTTCTGATTTCTTAAGCTGAAACAACCTCTTGGGCTAAGAGAAAGCTTTGGCTTAATAGCCGACGCGACTCCTTATATCGCTATAGTTGACATATCCCTTTTTATTGAGCACATGGTCGACATAATATAAAAGGCAAAGCAGGCATATAAGTTTGAGATAAACTCGAGCACATCTTAGAGATGGAAAGAGATGTTATGGTGTTTATGTTTACTCCTAGCATTTATTGACTAACAATTCTTTTTTTGCCTATCCTATTTTTTATTTTTTTTTATAATCCAATTACTCATTTCTTTGAATCGACTAAGCCTTGAAAGTGACCGGACCAGTCCCATGAAAAACTCCTACCCGTCATAAATCCGGAAGCACGCGTGGCTCCTCGTCCAAGAAGTAACATCCCAGATTTTTTATCTCTAGAGGAAAATACCTTATAATACATTGTAATTAAGAATCAAATCATAAATACTTATTAATTTGTCAAGCCTTACCGCTACATCATTGCCTGTGCTACTTATGTTTCCAATGATTCATTGATGGTTATTCCTTTGAAGAAATCATTTAATTTGTGTTTTTTCTGTTCACACTAGCGTCGCTAATAGTGGTGAGATTAGAGTTATGTATGTAGGGTGGTGTCTGTCGTTGTGTAGATTGACGCCGGACGAGGCATAATTTTACCTTAACCAACAAAAAATTGGATGATGGCTAGAAAACGTCGACAAGTGTCCTTTTTGTTTACAGTCAGCCTCTTATTTCCTCTTTTATTGTCAATGTTCTGTAACTAAAAAAAAAAAGTGGGTTATTGGATCCAGAACTTAACTGTGACATTATTCTAATTAATTCCATTAACCTCCATATGCACTCAAGTACTCTTTATAGGGTCTACGAATAAGTGAAAGCTAAAGGAGATTAAATATATATAATTATGATAATAAGTAAACACCCCAGGCATCGTAATCTTAATCTTATCCAAAGTAGTCCAACTTCAAAGATAGGACCGCACCAGGAACAGTTGGAAATAATGCAAAATTAGGGAGGAGAGATAGTATTACCAATATATGAATCCTCTCAATCTGTCTTTATTGCAATTAAAATAGCTAATGGATTTGGAAATGGTGGACAGGTGGAGCATTATAAATCTAGGAGCTACGAACTACTTTTTAAATAGTACAAATTCTCAGTTAGTTTTGCTCCGTCAACAATCCTACTTTGACAAGAACCATAATTGCCATTTACTTTAGTCCAATCCAATAGCATCTATATGGGGTTCACAATGTCAATTGTAGTTTTTCTTTTTGTCATCAAAATAAATAAATAAATAAAACCACCATTCTAGCTATCAACTGAGCAGCAATTGAGTGGATGATGATATCAGCCCAAGCAACACAAGGAACTTATGCAATCCCACTATGGCAAAAAATTAAAAACAAGGAATTATCAATTTACAATCATGGGGAACGACAAAGAAAGGAACTCTAGCAAATGTATATCACGCTAAAACAGTTGGTCTTCAACCATGCAATTGGGATACTATAGCATTTGTTCTTACTGAGACTAGTAAGTTGCTCAATGCACCAAGACAATTTTTTTTTCTCTCTAAACCGAACTAAACCATTTCTAAAACCAAGTCAAAGCAAGAAAAACATGCAATCATAAATTCATAACTCAGAGTCATCGACAAAGATAACAAAATTTGGTTTAAATGGAATAACATCTTTTAAGAAGCAATGGAAGAGATAGGTCCTAGTCCCACCAGCACGGTTAGCTATGGTGCCTGTCGCCACCAGCTAAACAAGGGGGACACAAAGCACAAATCCAACAAAGCAGACAGGCGGAAAGGCTTCGCCCTTGGTGCAGGCTGAGGGGTCCCAGCATACATAACCTACCCACTGTGATGATGGTGATGATTCCTACCTCTACCCCCTCAAGTTTCCCTCGTCTAGATGATTTTGATTTGCTCTAAGCCTAAGGAAAAGGTAAATTAGGGATTTGAGTGCGTAGGTGGTCTCCTCTAAAGCGGTGAGGCATTTCTGCAAACACCTCAGGGGAAAAGTTAGTGGGCCTGGAGAGAGGCGCTGCTCAATGGGTGTCATTCCTACCGAAGCAAGCATCTAGGTTTAACCAGAGATGTGTTACGCTGCCACTGCTGTGGAGGAGGGATCCGGCTTATCCGGGGGATTTATTGGCACCGTGCCAAGAGCCAAGGATGGGCTACACAATTATTGAGGCGCGACAGGGCTAGAGACTCTCGCCTGCTTCCGGCCCCATTGCTCGCACAGATGAGCTGTAGGGCATTGACGGAGGGGAGAAAGACGTCCGTAGTACGTACCTGGACTGGTATCGGCGGCCGGCCCTCGCGGCGGAATTCTCCGGATGAGGCGGTCGCTGGCAGTCGGTGGCGGTGCCGTCCCGGCCGACTTTTCTTTCCAACTGTAGGGGAATATTATATGGCCACAAAAAATTCTAATCCAACGGTTCGCATGAAATTGATATACTGGGAAGCTTTTAAAAACATAATTACTCTCATAAAGTTCTTTTTATTTTCTCTAAAAAACTAATTATGTGATAGTCTCTGTCTAATTCTACATGAATTATAAAATAATCATTCTCGAAATTAAAAACGTCAACAGTATCAGAAGACCTCAAGCAAACCATGTGGATTTGTTTTTCAAATACACTGAATGAACAAGTAATGGTCCCAACGTCAAGCCTTTCAAATGCATTGTAGCTATTTATTAAGGACCACCACTGCTTCCCAAACCTTAATTGCATACTGTGATAATGATATCAGGCTTGTTCTTTCGTTTTGAGCTTTTTGTTTAAAAAAAAAATCTTAGATATTTTCTATATAATAATATTAGTTTCAAAAAAATAATATGTACAGACAAAGAATTTTAGAAAAATACTTAGGGATACACATCTACTCGTAAAAAATAAAAATGATAGCCATAAATTTATATTAAATTTTATCTCTGTACATATATGATTACTCTGGGTTTCATCACAAATTCCCATTTCCTCACAAGTACGAGATTTACAAAGTTATTAGCATAATTAAATTTGCCAATCTTTTCACGTTCTATCTGAAAGGTATGCCTCGCCAAACTGTCTGTACTTTCTTCGTGTTTGATTCATCTGGCATGCTTCGTGCACGTGAGACTGCAAGTTCAACGAGGATGAGGGCTGAACTGTAACCCCACCAGGCCACCATGCACGTCCAAAGCTGGCCCTCCCTGCTGCAGCCTGCAGCAACAGCAGCAACAAAGAGAACAGTGGGTGGTGATGCATAATTTGACGACCAAATTAGCCATTATTGTATTGTTTTTTTCTGATATGCAACTGCGCATGTAGTAGGGCCGCTGTGTCCTACAAAAGAGGGGTGACAGGAGAACAGAACAGGCATGGAGGAGCAATAATGGACACATTGCCCGTGGAGGAAAGAACCTACGCCCTGACGTCTTGTCATCTCATCATCAACCAGATTTATCTACCTTCTCCCGGAAGTCGAGATAAAACAGGGCATAAATTGCACTTGTGCTTTAGTAAACAGAGGTCGCTCAACCGCTCACCGTGGCGTTTTCGGCCCAAAGAAAGCGCGCCCCGGCAGCTCTGCTGCATCTCACCCTCTCTCCTGCCCCCGGTGCAGGTGTTGCAGAACGACGCAGTTCGACCGATAAAAGCGAGGAGAAAGTGTGAAACACTGCTGCGTCTCTCTCTCTCCTCTTCATTTGCCAACCGCAAGTATTGACACGGTGCCTGCGTTCTGCTGCTGCAGCAGATGACGACTTCATCGCTGCGACAGCAAGCCCATATGGGAAGAGAGAGACACGAGAGTTATGAAGGTCGGAGCTGCAGGGGGGTACGGTTTGCGGCATGGCTCGCTTTTGACTCGTTTTCTTTTGGAAAGGCTGATGAATGACTATAGAATAACCTTATAGAAATTAGAGAAGAAGAGTTGGAAAGGGCAAAAGAAAGTTTTTTTTTTTCTGTATCTTGTTTTCTTCTCCTCTCGCTCTCCCGCGCTGGCCTTCTTCAGGCCTTTACGCGTCGCTTGGCAATTCCTGTAATCTTATTTGCTACTTGCTTCCTTGGGTAATACGCATCGCGCAGCTTTGAATAGCCATCTCTGGGTGGCGAGTGAATGGGGATCGATTTGAACACGATCGAGGGGGACGAGGAAGAGGAGCCGGAGCAAACGGCCCACTATGCTCCTCCGTTGCTCCCGGCGCCCGAGGCGGAAGAGACGCCGATGTGCCTGGAGTTGTGGCACGCGTGTGCCGGGCCACGGATATGGTTGCCAAAGAAGGGGAGCCGAGTGGTATACTTGCCGCAAGGCCACATCGAGCAGCTGGAAAACCTAGACGGCGGCGGAGGCGGAGGCAGGATCTGCGGTGGAAACTTGCCGCCTCATATCTTTTGCCGCGTGGTCGGCCTCAAGCTCCATGTCAGTTTTTCTTCTCTCATCTTGCATCCATTACTTTAGAATTCTCCCCCGTTCTTGCGGGGTCTCATTTGGGGGCTTCCATGGACGCAGGCCGATAGCGATACAGACGAGGTCTATGCCCAGCTATGTCTCGTTGCGGAGAGTGAGGTAGGCGTTTTTAGCCGGGCGTTCAAACTTCTCCAGTTGTATTTTATCTGAAAAATTTTTTATCAGGATTTTGAACAAAGATTGAAGAAGGGTCTGGTTGAGGATAATGAGGTAGAACAGAATGTGGAATTTGGGAGCAGACCCTCTATTCCCCACATGTTCTGCAAGACGCTCACTGCCTCTGACACTAGCACTCATGGAGGGTTCTCTGTACCACGGCGAGCTGCTGAAGACTGTTTCCCTCCCTTGGTAACAATCATCACCTTCACTATCTCTGATTTAGAGCGTCTACTTTGCAGCAGATGCTTCAGTCAGTCAGATTTAGTGACCTTGTTGTTTTGGTACTCTGTCTTTGGCAAGGCTGACATGTTTTTAACTAGTGTATATTGTTTCTAGGATTATAAGTTGCAGAGGCCTTCCCAAGAACTTGTTGCCAAAGATGTGCATGGTACGGAGTGGAGGTTCCGGCATATTTACAGAGGCAAGCTAAGCAAATCTTCTTTCTTTGAGACTAGACTGTCACTTGCTTGCTGGTTTCTGAACTTCTGATGAGTTGCACATAATCCTTTTAGTCTTTGTATTTAAATTTCTGGCTAGTTTGAATAAACTTGTTTTGTGCTTGTTGTCTCCCAATTCGTTGAACAGTTATTCACTCAAGCTTTTATTGAGAGATTATAAGCGCAGATACATCTACATACAAAAAAATCCACTCCATAGTGACACATTCCCAGAGACAATGAACACCAACTAGAAGAGCACCTATCATGCTTCTACGCGTTAATCGGTTTCAGAAAACTCCAGCACTGTGCCAGAACCATCAAAATTTGGTGCATCTGCCAACAAACTCTGTCGAGATAACATAAATAAGACTTCCTTAACTTCTGTCACAAAGGAATTTGTCAACATAGGAGACAGACCACCCATTTAGTAGGAAAAAAAACAGTTAGAATGATTCCCATGATAAACAAAGCCATTAAGTTATTGTTTTGCATTAGCTCACCAGGACACTTTACTAGGTCATCGCAATATCATTCCAGTCAGCTATATGAACTAAATATGGATCGTGCACAAATACAACTGCAGTTTGAAAAAAAAAAAATTGATATTTAATGCTAAAGAAAATTCAATTGTGTGCCTTGTAGGTCAACCCCGTAGGCATCTTCTTACAACTGGATGGAGTGCCTTCGTGAATAGGAAAAAGCTCATCTTGGGGGATGCAGTGTTGTTTCTTCGGTAGGCACAGTCAAACTGATACTATGGTCTTCATAATCATGATCTATTATGAAAACGAGATTGCTCTTCATGTGACTAGTGGTAATGATGGAGTGCTCAGATTGGGTGTCAGAAGAGCAACCCAATCCAAAAGCAGCATTAATGCTTTAGCACATATCAGTAGGAACTTGAATCTAGCTACCCTTGCAGTCGTTGCTGATAGTGTCCCCGCAAGGAAAATCTTCCACATCTACTATGATCCAAGGTATGCTTGGTTGCACGATAATTTTGTATACAAAAGGCATTGTTTCTAAGAATATCTTATCATCTTAGGTTCACATATAAAGGAACTTTCCAGTTATCTTTAAGATCAATATCTAGTAGTGATTCACTTTTATGTACTATTTGGCACATCATGTCTTTGTTTATTTTCCATGAATGACAGCTTCTTAGATGATGAACAAAAAATGTAGGATGTCATGCTTCTTCCTAAAGATTGTTCATATCCTGCAGGGGAAGTTCATCAGGTTTCATAGTTCCATATTGGGCATTTGCGAAAAGCTTCAACAATCTTATTTCTGTAGGAATGAGATTTAGAATGATTTGTGAAAGTGAAGAAGCTAGAGATAGAAGGTTTGAAAAAAAAAAACCTCTGACATTCATAATCAGAATCAAAGTTGAAATGAATTGAATCATTCATTTACCTGCTTAAAGGTCTACGGGACTGATAACTGGGATCAATGAAGTCGACCCTGTAAGGTGGCCTGGTTCCAAGTGGAGGTGTTTGTCGGTATGCTTATATATCTATCCTTTTGTTCTTGCACCGAATAAATCTTTATTTGTTTTTAAGAAATAGTAGTGCAATGTTAATTTGCCTGTTTTCTAGAAATAGTAGTGCAATGTTGGTATCTCACCAATTCAGAGAATTAGCATCCAGTACATTTAGCATTATCAATTCTTTCCTGCTCTCTTATGTATAAAATAGTCATGCAATTGTTTAAGAGCACACAAGTATAGTTCTTCCTTTATACCTGTTGCAATGTAATGAGGACAAGTTATTAGGGTTATTTTTCCTTGGTAGTCCCTTGACCTTGATGTAGAGTACTATTAGTTATTTTTCCTTGGTAGTCCCTTGACCTTGATGTAGAGTACTATTATTATTCTTTTGACATTTACACCCCTAAGGTTGATATATTTAGAGTTAAATCCTATTGTATTTACAATTTGGTTCTCGCTACTTGCCCATAAGAGGTGAGGACCTGCTTAAACTCTTTAGTTACACAAGGCACTACAGTTAGCTATAGTAGGCGCTAACCTTTAGTTTTGGCTTATGATTGGTGCTACCCTTTAATCATGGCTTATGATAGGCGCTACCATTCATCTAGGTGCTATGCTCTTTTTGTTCGTAGTGAGTAATGCTACCCTTCAGTTATACTAGGTGCTATGTTTTAGTTATAGTAGGTGCTGCCCTTTAGTTATGGTAGATGATACTTTTTTTTAAAAAAAGAATCCAGCAGGTATTTTGTTGCAGTAGCCGCAATGCTTTAGTACTTTGAGATTCAAACAGAACACATGTCAAGTGACCAAATTTTGTGCAAAAAGGACCTTTACACAAGTTCTATCCACTTCTAAGCAATTTTGGAAGCCAAACTCTCTTCAATGGTTATCTACTTCATTTTTACTTGATGATGTCCTTTGCAAATGTATAGGTAAGTTGGGATGATGATGGAGAAGTTGGCCAACGCAGTAGGGTATCTCCATGGGAAATTGAACAAACTGGTTCAGTTCTAGGTTCCATCAGCCTGTTAACGGCAGGCTCCAAAAGGGCCAAAATCGGTCTTCACCTTCCCAGTATGGATTATCGGGTTCCAAGTAGGTCTTTAGTGTGTGATGAAAGCCTAGTCACCAAAGGCTAATCTGTATCTTATTTATTTCTAATCTTTGCCCAATTGTCTGCAGAAGGAAATGGGTGTCTAGACTCTAGGAAATATGCAAGTTTCCACAAGGTCTTGCAAGGTCAAGAATTTACAGATAACAGAACTCTCAATCATACTGGTGCGATAACTCCTAGTGCTGAGGTTGGAGTTGCTCAATACGCAGAGGAAGATGCATGTACAGCTGCTGCAAACAGCTCTAAGATAAGTGCATCTGCACCAAGAGGAATCTTCAGAATGCCACTTGGGAATTCTGAGTATCCTTTTGTTTGCACAGGCTTTAATGAACCTATTGGGTTCCAAAAGGTCTTGCAAGGTCAAGAAATTTTCTCACAAGCTCCTCGCCTCCTTGGAGTTCCAACTGGTTCTCATCTGAGGGACGGAGCCTACTGCACGTTTGATGGTGCTCTTACATATCACAGTCAGAGCAAATTACCTGATGCATCTGCCCGATATGTTACTATTGGTCAACATTCTTTACCAACAGTTCAAGCATCTTCTCCATCATCTGTGCTTATGTTTCAAGAAAGAAAGTCCAAGAATTCATTGGTGAAATCTGCACCTAGCATGAAATGTCAAGATAGTGGTAGTGATGGCATCTACTTTGCCAAGCCAAATGGCTCAGATAGCTTCCATAGAGATGCAAACTTTCTGTTTTGGCCTCAAAGTATGAGTTTTCCTTTTGACAACCAGCAGCATCAAGTGGTAAAAGTTGATGCACCGCTATCAAATTGCAAGCTGGGTTTGGGGACTGAGCAGATAGCCAACCCGAATGGTTGCAAGCTATTTGGTTTTTCCTTGACTGACACGATTCCGTAGCTAATGTAGTTGATAAAGACCAACCAGCCTCACCGTCTACTCATTCAAGTTTGATGCCTCAAATTCCTGTGAAAACTTTTGTGTGGCAGTCATACTTGATTAAGCACTATGCTGAATATGTTGTTCCATTTTAGGGCTTTGATTTCTCGAGGTAATCTCAGTGTTGTAAGAAGTTATATCTGGTAGTTGCATTTTGAAACTGGCATCCGACTTAATTCCACAAAGAATCTTCCGATATCCAGTTTCTCTATCTGAGAAAGAACAGCATTTTGCGTAGGTTTATCCTTAGCAGTTAAAAAAGCTGAATTCTAGGAAGAAAGTTGTTTTAAAATGTCTCTCAACTCTCCAAGACACCTCAGAAATGCCTATTTCTGGGGTATCTCAAGTAACGTTTAGTTTGGCTAAGATGATCTTGTTTCCAGCTAATTATTTACTCAACTGTTGAAATCTGGATCATCTAGATTTTGAACTGCTCAGTAATTGAGCTCTTGCTTTAAGTTAATTTATGGATCATGCTGAGCTCTTCCTTGTTTAGTTTTGTGCTTTTGAGAATGGATTCAAATATTTCTTCTTTGTTAACCAAATTCCTAGAATTTTTTATTCTTGTAAAAATGTCCTTCAAGATTTAGAAATCCCGGGGAATATAAATTGACTCGTGTTTGCAAGAAGCATTTTGACAAGATCGAGTCTACAAAATCTCAAAGATCTTGAGATCTAAATAGAGGAAAAATGATATGTTTAAGGGAGTTTACAAAATCTCAAAGATCTTGAGATCTAAATAGAGGAAAAATGATATGTTTAAGGGAGTTTACAAAATCTCAAAGATCTTGAGATCTAAATAGAGGAAAAATGATATGTGTAAGGAAAAAAAATTCAAGGAAAAATTCAAGGATAGACATATAAAGTGATGAGGTCCATAAAAAGTGAAATGGTGGGTTATGACTTTATGTGTCTATCCTTGAATTTTTTCTTGAGTTTTTTTTCTTGAGCATATCATTGCTCCTAAATAGTCTTCATTTTAATGTTTCCAAATTCGTAGTACTCTCTTTTGAAAATAGGGATGAAGGGTTAAGAAATTCCGTTGATTATCATTGCGAGTAAACTATGACACAGTAAACTCGATACTCTGATATCACTGTTAGAGAAAATTAAGAAGAGGACAAGATGAACAAGTGGAACATAATAATCTTTTACACTTAAATTAAATCATAAAACATGTAGTCTGTTTATAAGTTTCTACATAACTCATTACAATCTACTAATTCCATAATTCACTCTACTAACTTAACTACCCTACCCCACTACTATCACTCATTATCACCTTATTAATTACTGACTCAATTGTTAATTTTAAGTAATTTATCAACACCGTCTCTCCTAAATCCTAATGCCGATTTCACCGAGGGACGTCCTCCCTCGTCTTCCTCCTCGCCCTCCCATCCCCGCTCCCTGCCTCTCCCCTTCATGGAGTGTCTCCGCTAGGTCAATGATTCTGCTCCCGCCTCGCCTCCCCTTCTGTGATTGTCCTGATGGAACTGACGAACCCGGTTCGCTCCCCCTTAACTCCTTATTGCTTTGGCTTTTTGCTTGATTTATGCCTCTTTTTTTGCTTCTTTCTTTGTCTTTTGTGTTGACCATTCTAGCATGAAACAGTTGTGCAACTATATTACTTGGGCATTTGTGTTAATTATTTCCTGGAATGATGGAGAGCAAGATGGATAAAATATATAGGAATAATGAAAGATACAGTGGATATATGAGGTTTAACTTTCAAATTATTCCCTGTTGGACATAAACAATCTAATATCGGAGATTTATGAATATTAGTCAAATTTAAGTTACACTAAATTAAATTCAATTTACAGTCGAAATGACCTGAGCAGATAATCTCAAGCTATCAGCAGGGACTGATTTTTTGTAAAGTACAGAGCGGAAGACTAGAACAGGTCTGCAGAGCGGCAGACCAGAGCGACAGGACGGAGCTACAGTGCGGAAGACCATAGCAGCAGGGCAGGTCTGCAGAGCGGCAGACCAGAACTGCAGTGCGGAAGACCAGAGCAGCAGGGCATGTCTGCAAAGTGGCAGACCAGAGCAGCAGAGCAAGTCTGCAGAGCAGAAGACCAGAGCTGCAGGGCAAGTCTGCAGAGCAGCAGACCAGAGCAACAGATCAAAGAGGTAGCACAGGTCTGCAGAGCGGAAGACCAGAGCTGCAGGGCAAGTCTGCAGAGCGGCAGACCAGAGCAGCAGATCAGAGAGGCAGCGCAGGTCTGCAGAGCGGAAGACCAGAGTTGCAGGGTAATTCGGAAGACCAAGTCTGCAGGGCAGTTCTTGATCTGGCAAAAGGCAGATCAGGCGAGCAGACTGACTGACCGAGCGGACGAAGAAACCGACCGGGAAAATTGACCGAGGCCTGCGAGAGTCTTAGTTTCCTTGAAACAGATTCGCCTACCTCCGGTTGTGCTTCGAGGCTTACAAGGATCGTCTGTTTCCCAGAATACAACGGTAGACCGTAAATCCGACCAAACACTGGTGGTCATGACAAAGAAGGAGGAAGGAAATGGAGAGTCTTTGCTATGCTGTGTGCGTAACCCTTTTACCTGTAGTCACAGCCTCCTTTTTTAATGCATCTGTTTCACAACAGCAAAATATTGGTTGTTCCACAGGTCGTGCTTGCACACGAGTCAACTTGGTTCAGTGCAAATCCGAACCCTTGATTTGCACCCCGCGCACCCACACGTGAGCGAGAGCCTCTCCCCATGCATTTGTTCACAACCTCAATGTATGTGAATTAATATAAATTAACAAAAATACCTTGAAACTCCCAATATGAGACTAAAGTCTCATTTATAATGGAGCTTCTTCTCTTCCACCTCTTTCTCCATTCACACTTATTCAACATTTCCATGTTGATTACTTCCAAGGATGACCAATTATTTTGAAATTTAGAACCATCACAGCTATATGAGTTCTTGCTTTAAAATTGTTTTCAAAAGCACACTCTGATTTTAAACGTGATACTCACCTTCGATTAAACTAAGCTATGGATCAGGCGGCACAAAAGCTTTGACATACAATCCAGACTTGTGTGTCTGTACTGGATCTTTAACTCATTTCGCTCAGATTATACTCATCCGAAATGCGATGCCTCTCATAGTCCGTCGATTATGTGAAAGGAAATAAATTACAAGTCAACTTATAGCCGACCGTCAAATGACTAGAGGATAAGAAGAGTCTTTTTTCCATAAGACATACGTCGGCCGAGAATTAACTCTTTATCCTATGATAATAAAATTATCATCCTCTAACCAACCGGGCACCCTTAACTCATTTCACTCATGCAGGAACGGAAGTTGTTGGTTTAATGAAAGTTAGGAGGGTCATGTTCCTCTTGGGGCCAGGTTTCAGGGTCATGTCAAATGTTTTATGAAGTTTTTGTTAGCGTCATCATGGCCAGAGTTTGAAATCATTTGAAAAAATCTAACAAGTCAAGATTGTTTTTCTACAACATTATTGTCACTCTTACTTCAAACTCAGCACTTTGGTTGCCTTGTCAACGGGTTAGGTTATAATTATGATTGATCGGTCTTTGACAATTAGAAAAATTTATTGCAGCCAAAACTTCATTGTGTACCGATTTAGGTGATTTTGTTGCTGCCGGAGGGAATTGTAGTACTGGTTGCCTGGTAGATATGCTTTATTGGTTGAACATGACACAAAAATAGGCATATCGTGTTGGAATCAGGTATCCAACATGCCAATGATTTAATCAGTGGGATTGCTGAGTGCTTTGAATTGGGCAATCTGCGTGTAATATCATCGATCATGATGCTTCATTCTTGTGCCTCAGAATTTTCGAGTCAGCTAGAGGCTGCTTAGTGATGAGCCATGTCCCAGGACTTCATTAGATTTGCTCAAATCTTTGAAAACGAAAACTAAAACTAAATTATTGAACTCTGATTATTCACAGATTATGGCTTTGAAAGCTTAGGCAGTGATCCAGATGTTCATTGTCTTCCTGTTTTTCTGTGTTACAGGAACTTCTGCTTGCCCAGAAAGTAATTTCTATTGCAGTAACGTTGGAGATGCACCTCGCTTCTTGTTCTCTTCACGAGTGAATGATAATGTTCATATCTGTGGTATGTAAGCTTAAGATTAGGTTTTTCCTGTGTTCATTTCTCTGAAGACTGATGCAAGTCTGCATCTGATGATAGTTTAAGTTACTATAACTTTTTCTTGATTGTACATATTTGAAGGTTGTTGCGATGGAAGTGATGAATATGAGAGCGTAAATGGTCTGAACAATCATACTATAGAAAGTAGGAATATTCGGTCCCACAACGAGATAAAGGGAGGTAACAGGTTTCATGAATATGCCCCCGGAGCTATCGTGTATCGGTTAGGCTGTCTAAGCAGTTAACTAGGAATTTAGGGTTTGAATCTCAGTTGCAGCGCAAAGTAGGGATTTTTTATAGTAGGACAACAAACCTAAGAATAGTGGCCGTTTCAATGAGTCTTTACGAGCATTTTTCGATTTATCTTATTAGTCAGTGAAAACTTTTTATTGGCCAAATCAATCACCTCCACTTTCCAAGATTAATCAATTCGAAGAGTTAGATACTTGATTTAAGAAAAAAAAACAAGAGTTCGATTCTCACGCTGTAGAACATCCGCGGTGCTTAAACAATTTGTGGTGCTAAATCGTCCGCTAAACCTCATTTGTATTTTTCGATTTATCTTAATAATCGATGGAAAATTTTTGTGGAACGGATACTTAAATTAGCCATATATATAATTTTGTTAACTTGCACATCCGTACAATACATATTCTTGGGTGACCCTTATATGCCCAAGCGTTCAGATGCACCCCGGTCGTCTGGACATGTGTAATGGTTGTCCAGAAGTATGGTGTTATATATATATATATATATATATATATATATATATATATATATATATATACACCATAATCCAATTGGAAAGTCTAACTTGTAGAGGTAAATTTTTTTTTTAAAAAAAATAGTTTAAAAATTATAACCCAATTAAGAAGCTTGAATCCTAGAAATAAAATCTTAAAAAATATTTTAATTATTTTTTAATTCAAAATTAAAACAAAAAAAATAAAAAAGTTGATATGCTGCGCGACGCAGCAGTCACCCATTGTAGTGTCACGCAGTGATGCAGTATATCATATATATATATATAGTTCTGATATGCTGTGCCCTGCATAGTGTGTGACTGTGCGCGGGCAACATATCAGTTGCGTTTCTTTTATTCAATTTTTTTAAATTTTAAATTAAAAAACTATTAATATTTCCTTATATAAATCCTAAATACATTAATATATTCCCTAAACACATTACAATACTCCATAAATACATAAATACTTAAATGTATTGTATTTTTAATTTTTCTTTTAATTAAACACTATAACTTAATTGGAAAAGCTGCAGTACTCTAGAGATAAAATCTTTAAAAAAAATTAGCTTGAACATTAAAACCTAATTGGGAAACCTGAATCCTAAAAATAAAATCTTAAAAAAATATGTTAATTAATTTTTAAATTTAAAATTTAAAAAAATTGGGAAAAAAGAAATGCACCTAATATGTTGCATGCCCATAGTCGCGCACCATATCATGAGTGTATATATATATATATATATATATATAGAGGATTGATATCGTGCGCGCCCACATAGTGCGCGACTGTGCGCGCGCGCACGATATCAATCGGATTTTTTTTTATTTTTTGATTTTTTTAATATTTTAAATTAAAAAATCAATTAAAAAATAAACATCTTCCTATATAAATCTATGATATATTAATATATCCCCTCACCCTATTACAATACTCAATAAATACTTAAATTTATTTTATTTTAATTTCTTTTTTAAACTAAACACTATAATCTAATTGGGAAATCTAAACTCAGGTAAAATCTAAAAAATAAATAGCCTTGATACTATAACCCAAAGTCTGAACCCTAGAGATAAAAATCTAAAAAAAAATAGTTTTAATACTATAACCCAAAGCCTGAACCCTAGAGGTAAAATCTAAAAAAAAAATAGACTATAACCCAAAGCTTGAACCCTAAATAGCTTTGATACTATAACTCAAAGCTTGAACCCTAAATAGCTTTGATACTATAACCCAAAACCTGAACCCTAAAGGTAAAATCTTAAAAAAAAAAAAAAAATAGCTTTGATACTATAACCCAAAACCTGAATCCTAGAATAAAATTTTTAAAAAATATTTTAATTATTTTTTTAATTCAAAAATTAATTATAAAAAAAATAAACAAACACAGACATTTTGAATTAAAAAAAACAATATTTCTTTATATAAGTAGTTATGTTAAGAGATCCCCTTAACATATTACAATACTCCATAAATATTTAAATTTATTTCATTTTTATTTTTTTTAACTAAATATTATAATTCAATTGGAAAATCTAAACCCTAGAGATAAAATCTTTAAAAAAAAATTAACTGAAAAATTATATCTCAATTAGGATGCCTAAACCGTACTAATAAAATCTTAAAAAATATATTTTATTTATTTTTTTAATCAAAATTAATATATTTTAATTATTTTTTTAATCAAAATTTAAAAAAAAACAAAAAAATCACGATATACTGCCCGACGCGCACAGTCGCGCACTGTGCGTGTCACACAGTATATCAAAATTGTATATATATATATATATAGTTAATGAAGCATGGGGATCGTATTGGAATTGAAACCTCAAGGAAACTTAGACATTTATTACTTGGATCATATTTATAATTTATGATCCTGTCCGAGTCGCTGAACCAAAGGACGCTGGGCACGCGGCACGCTCCTAGTCGATGGAGTGAATCTCCGGCTGGTCGAACGAAGCTCCGGCAATCCTGCACAAAGTCTAGCCGGGAAGGGGTTCCCGGCGACGACCCTCCGACGCTCAAGTCAGGTAAGTGGTGGAGAAAGTGGCTGCCAAGCTTATATCATGCGTACCTTTGGCGAAGTAATAACCTCTTTATATAGGACGGAGAAGGAACTAATGCACGCTCACCGAGATGCATACGTGTCAGCAACCCATACCCCGGTATGCACTTGTCAGAGAGCTTACCTGACACCATACTGCTACAGTCCGAGCATGTTCTTCGATGGGACGGCAGGACCCCCCGTTGTCAGACTAGAAGTATGGCATAGCCATATGACTTGACGGCTGTCAGAAGATGTCCCCGTCTTTTACCCACCGCCTGACTGGGGCGCCCGGCTTGCCGGGCGGGCGAAGAACGTCGGAACCCTGGTCCCTACCAGGGTGCCTTTTACTATCAGATTTCCCTTTCTTCCGAGTCCGGTCGGCTCGTCCTTTTCCGGCATGCCACTGGACCCTTTGACCTCCCCTCAGCGTTGACTCCTTCTTATGGGGTTCCGGATTTTTACCGCCGGATCACTTGCCTTCCTCTCGAGTCTAGTCGAAGGAGGCAAAGTCCGACTGACTGGACTGCCGATCTGCCCGAACAATGATCATTGCATTAGGCCGCTCGGCCAGGCATAAGGATGCTCATCCGTGCGGCGATATCTGTCCGTTCGGCGATACTTTGTCCATGCCTTGTATTTTCTTGGAATCGACGTCCGTTGTTCTCCCACACACTACCCATCACGTGCTCTGCGCACGGTAAGGGGAGCTCATTAAATGCGACTAGTAACCGGCTGACACGTGGCGATCGTGCATTTGTCAGAGCATGGCGGTTGCGTCACCTCCGATGGGACAGCCGCCGTTTGAAACGGGCGATCAGATGACAACCTCGATACCGACGACCTGGATCGGACGGTGGAGATCGCTTCCGGGTGGCGATATAAGGCCCTTGACTCCGTTTCCGCCGCATTTCGTCTTCTTCGTTTCCAGACTCCTGTCGTTCCTCCTTTCGCCGGCGACCTTGTTCTCAGACTTTCCGACGATCACACGGCTTCTTCCGATCATCTCCCTCGCTTGTAAGACCTTTTTTCTCGCTCCAGACGCATTCTTCTTTCTGTTAATCATCCTTTTCAGTCGGTTTTCCTCCATTGCTTGAACCCTCCTCTTCTATCCCGCATTCTGGCCTTTCGATCATGACCAGTACCTCGCAGTCAACCGGCGGTGCTCCGGGTCTTTGGTATTCGAACATGGAAAGTCGGTTCGACGAGGAAGACGCCCTGCGCCTCACTCGAGCATATGACCTACCGATCGACCACCAAATAGTGTTAGCCAAACCTTCCGATCGGCCTCACGATCCTCCGCCCGGCACTGTTGTCTTCTTCCGGGACCAATTCCTGGCCGGACTACGTTTTCCTCCTCACAAGTTTTTCTTAGAAGTTTGCAACTATTTCCGCATTCCGCTCGGCCAGGTAGTTCCCAACTCTATTAGGTTGCTGAGCGGAGTGGTAGTTTTGTTCAAACTGAACGGCATTCCCTTAACCCCAAAAATCTTCCACTACTTCTACTATCCCAAGCAAGCCGAGTGGGGCACCTTTGTTTTCCAGTCCAGGATAGGCTTCGTCCTTTTCGACAATATGCCGAGCTCCAACAAACATTGGAAGGAGCATTTTTTCTATATACGCTTTCCCGAGCGACCCACTTTCCGCACCAAGTGGCAGACGGCTATGCCTGCGCAACCGGAGCTCGGCAAGTTTAGAGGTGACGCGGACTATCTCCATGCAGCCGAACAGCTAGTCGGTCAGCGCTATCACATTGACAAAATGCTCCTCCCAGGAGTAATGCATATATTTGGCTTGTCTTCTACGCCAGCCGATCTGCCTTGTAGCATGAGTAAGCTCCCCTATCTTCCCCTTTATTTTGTTCTAACTGATTTATTCTCTGCTTCTGCAGCGGAGGTCATGTGGCGTGCCAGAGCTACCGAGAAGGTCAAATTGAAGGCCGCTCGGATTGAGGCGGTGACGAGCAAGGAAGCCGCCGAACGGGGCCTTGCTCCGGCTAATCCGGCCGGCGAAGAAGATGAGGGGACGCCAACGGTCCCTGAAGCCTCGGACGCCCCTGCCCCTCCTGGTGAGGCCACGGGCAATATAGAACCTACGAGCGAAGCTGAAGTGGAGGGCCGCTCGGCCGATGATGTGCTGCTGCGCACTCGGAAACGCCGGCAACCGGAATCCGGACCTGCCTCTACACTTGATGAGCCACAACTTGAGCGGGGTGCAGATGCGCCGGTGCTGTCCGGGACAGTTTCCCTCGAGAGTACCCCGACCCCTCAGGATTCTCCGAGGGCCAGCTTGGAGGTGCCGCCGTCCAGCCCTTCAAGGACTCGACGACGTCTTAGGCGTTTGGGCGAGCTACCCTCCTCTTCTGCTGGTGGGCCGTCTCAGAGCGGGCCGAGCGGTCAGAATTTACTTAAAACCGTTTTGCGCCTCCCTTCGGAGGCGTACATGGCTGCCGCCGATCGGCCGGTGTTTCCTGAGCAGATGATCACCCTGACGGGCCCTCTCGCACAAGCTTGGATAGATGCTCGGAGTCGGATAGCCAAGTTGACTCCCGGGCAGCTCGGCGACAGCAACCTTCAATCAGCTACCGGGGTATAGCCCCTCCCCCTCTTCTCTCTCCTATTTGAAGTTTTTAACCTGTTCACGTTTGCTAGCAGAACTGGGTGGAGCAAATCGCCATTAGCGATCGGTTGGCCGAGCTGGAGGAGGAACTGAAGAAACAAAAAACAGCGGGGGACGCCAGGCAGTCGACGACCGCTCTGGAGAAGGCCAAGAAATCGTTGGAAGCCGAACGGAAACGAGCTACTGATCTGGCGAGCAAGGTCGTTCGGCTTGAAACAATGATTAAACAACGAGACAAGGAGATTCAGACGGCGACCACTCGGAAGCAACAGGCCATCAACGATATGGACCACATGAAGGTGGAGATCCGGGGGCTGGAGCAACGCATCAAGGACTTGGATGCTCTGCTAGCCACCGAAAAAGAGAGCCGCTCGGCTGATCTCCAAAGATTCGATGGAGACTTGAAGGATCTCCAAGCTGCTAGCGACGCTGCCCATGCCGCGCTCAAGGAATATCAAGAGGGGGAGTCGGCCCGCTCGGACCAAGTGAGGAAGACGTTCCTCCGCTCGGAAGACTTCGGAGAGAAGTTTACCGACAAGATATCCCTCACGTTCGAGGAGGCAATCAAGGCGGCGGTGGGCTATCTGAAGAACAAAGGTCACCTGTCTGCCGAGCTGACCATTCCCCCCGAGGATCTGGCGAGCGTGATGGACACCATCCCCGACGCTCTTTTTGATTTTGATGTGTGAGGAGCGTTTCTGTAAACTTTTTTGAATTCCAGCCGTTCGGCCCCGCTTATCTATGTAATGACTTTTATGGCTTGCATATTAGATAATCTTCTGTTCCTTTCTATTTTAGCAAGAAATCCTCGTCTCAAAAGGGGTTTTTGTTGGATTTTCGCAAGGCCTCCCGCTCGGACGTTTATAGACGCCGGCTCGTCTCTCGATATTTATCGTCGGAGCTCGACGGCGCGGATTTTTATAGCCGGTCGGCGCGGCTCTCGATTTTTAACGACGGGGCTCGTCGGTTCCTCCGCTCGGATTATTTATAGACGCCTGCTCGTCTCTCGATATTTATCGTCGGAGCTCGACGGCGCGGATATTTATAGCCGGTCGGCGCGGCTCTCGATTTTTAACGACGGGGCTCGTCGGCGCGGATATTTATAGCCGGTCGGCGCGGCTCTCGATTTTTAACGACGGGGCTCGTCGGTTCCTCCGCTCGGATTATTTATAGACGCCGGCTCGTCTCTCGATATTTATCGTCGGAGCTCGACGGCGCGGATATTTATAGCCGGTCGGCGCGACTCTCGATTTTTAACGACGGGGCTCGTCGGCGCGGATATTTATAGCCGGTCGGCGCGGCTCTCGATTTTTAACGACGGGACTCGTCGGTTCCTCCGCTCGGATTATTTATAGACGCCGGCACGTCTCTCGATATTTATCGTCGAAGCTCGACGGCACGGATATTTATAGCCGGTCGGCGCGGTTCTCGATTTTTAACGACGGGGCTCGTCGGCGCGGATATTTATAGCCGGTCGGCGCGGCTCTCGATTTTTAACGACGGGGCTCGTCGGTTCCTCCGCTCGGATTATTTATAGACGCCGGCTCGTCTCTCGATATTTATCGTCGGAGCTCGACGGCGCGAATATTTATAGCCGGTCGGCGCGGCTCTCGATTTTTAACGACGGGGTTCGTCGGCGCGGATATTTATAGTCGGTCGGCGCAGCTCTCGATTTTTAACGACGGGGCTCGTCGGTTCCTCCGCTCGGATTATTTATAGACGCCGGTTCGTCTCTCGATATTTATCGTCGGAGCTCGACGGCGCGGATATTTATAGCCGGTCGGCACGGCTCTCAATTTTTAACGACGGGGCTCGTCGGTCTCCAAGTGAGACTACACACCCGGCCGAACGGCTCGGGCCTTCGTCGTCGAGCGCTTGGCTCGTATATAACCCTCCCCGAGGTAGTCTCGGCTAAAATGTACCTGGCCGAGCGGCTCAGGCCTTCGCTCCCAGGCAATAACCTCCCTCTATCATCCTGAACAGCGCATGGTTTTGGTTTCCCATCCTGCCATAATAGTATGCCGCCCGATCTCGAACGCTGCTTATATTCTATACGCAGCCCGGCCGAACGGCCTGGGGCCTTCGGGATATCCTTCCCGACCGAACGGCTCGGGATCTCCTATTTCAAGCATCGCTCGTATCCCATACGCAGCCCGGCCAAACGGCTCGGGGTCTTCAGGTTAGAGTCCGTGGCTCGGATATAAACCTCCCGGCCGCACGGCTCGGGGGCCTTCGTCTTCGAGCCGGTGGCTCGGGTATAAACCTCCCGGCCGAACGGCTCGGGGGCCTTCGTCTTCGAGCCGGTGGCTCGGATATAAACCTCCCGGCCGAACGGCTCGGGGGCCTTCGTCATCGAGCCTGCGGCTCGGATATAAACCTCCCGGCCGAACGGCTTGGGGGCCTTCGTCTTTCGGGCGCATGGCTCGGATAATCTATATGCCCGGCCGAACGGTGAACTGTTCAGCGGAGAATGCTCAATGTGTTTTTATCTTTTTGCTTCCTGCATCACAAGCATATAGGCGACCAAAAAGTATATAAATTTATATTTAGCGCACCTCTCACCCAGCGCGGAGAATGTACTCTTGGTCGAACGGCTCAGGGTCTGCTTCGCTGAGCATTTCGGCTCAAATTATTTACCTCCGTTCGAACGGTACGGGGCCTTCGATTCTTGTTGACAATGCCTTATATTTGTTCTCTTGATTCTTCATTTCTGGCATTTCCAGTATTCAGTCGAAAAAAAGTACACAGGGTGATTTATAGTGATACACCTTTCACCCCGCCCGGTAAGGCTGGAGGTGGTTCGCGCTCCACGGTCTATCTAGCTGCCGACCGTCCTCGTCTTCCAAATAATACGCGCCCGAGCGGAGCTTTTCGATGATTTTGAAGGGACCTGCCCATGGAGCTTCAAGCTTGCCGACGTCACCGACCGGCTTGACTTTCTTCCAGACCAGGTCGCCTACCTGGAATGATCTGGGAATGACGCGCCGGTTGTAGTTTTGCTTCATTCGTTGACGATAGGCCATCAGCCGAACGGATGCCCTGGCTCGTTCCTCGTCAACCAAATCCAGCTCCATGTTCCTCCGCTCGGCGTTGTCTTCATCGTAACATTGAACCCGGACGGACTCGACGCCGACTTCGACCGGGATGACGGCCTCACCGCCATATACCAAATGGAACGGTGTGACTCCTGTCCCTTCTTTTGGCGTCGTTCGGATGTCCCACAAGACGCTCGGCACTTCATCCGGCCAACTTCCTCCCAAATGATCGAGCCGAGCGCGCAGAATACGGAGAATTTCCCGGTTGGCCACTTCAGCTTGACCGTTGCTCTGAGGATAGGCCACGGATGTGAAATGTTGCTCAATGCCGTAGCTCTTGCACCAATCCTCTAACATCTTCCCTGTGAACTGCCGCCCATTGTCGGACACTAGTCGGCGAGGGATGCCGAACCGACAAATGATGTGTTGCCAGATGAATTTTTTAACCATTTGTTCAGTGATCTTTGCTAGCGGCTCGGCCTCCACCCACTTGGAGAAATAGTCTACCGCCACTAGTAAGAATTTCCTCTGCCCGGCCGCCATCGGAAATGGACCGACAATATCCATTCCCCATTGGTCGAACGGGCATGAAACACTTGACGCCTTCATTTCCTCTGCCGGTCGGTGGGAGAAGTTGTGATACTTTTGGCACGAAAGGCATGTAGATACTGTCCGAGCGGCATCTGTTTGCAAAGTTGGCCAAAAATATCCGGCCAAGAGGATCTTCTTGGCCAATGAGCGTCCGCCCGGATGACCCCCGCATGATCCTTGATGTACTTCCTGGAGGATGTAAGCTGAGTCCTCCGAGCTTACACATTTCAGCAACGGGCGAGAGAAAGCCTTCTTGTAGAGCTGATCTCCGATGAGTGTAAACCGACCGGCTCTTCTTCTGAGGAGCCGGGCTGCATATTCATCGGATGGTATGATGCCCGAACGGAGGAATTCTATAATAGGTGTCCTCCAGTCACTTGGAAACGTGAGGCCTTGCATCCGGTCGACATGCGCCACCAGCAGCGTTTTTTCAATTGGTTGCTGAATGACGACCGGTGTTATTGAGCTCGCGAGTTTGGCTAACTCATCGGCCGCCTGGTTCTCCGTTCGGGGAATCTTCTGAATAAGCACCTCTCAGAAAGTAGCTTTGAGTTTTTCAAAGGCCTCAGCGTAGAGTTTGAGCCGAACACAGTTGATTTCAAAGGTGTCGGAAAGTTGCTGAGCGGCCAACTGTGAATCCGAATAGAGTGTCACCCGACCGGCTCCCACATGCCGTGCTGCCTGCAATCCGGCTATAAGGGCCTCATACTCTGCTTCATTGTTAGTAGCTTTGTAATCTAGCCGGACGGATAGGTGCATCTTTTCTTCCTGAGGTGAGAGTAGTAATACTCCGATCCCACTTCCGAGCCGAGTGGAGGATCCATCCACATATATTCTCCACATAGCTTCCGGCTCTGGCGTTTGCACTTCGGTCACAAAATCAGCCAAGGATTGGGCTTTGATCGCCGAGCGGGGCTGATATTGGATGTCAAATTCACTTAGTTCTGTCGTCCACTTGATGAGCCGTCCGGACGCTTCTGGATTCAAGAGTACTCTTCCGAGTGGACTGTTCGTCCGGACAATGATGGTGTGAGCCAAGAAATACGGTCGAAGGCGCCGAGCGGCTAGAACCAAAGCAAAGGCCAACTTCTCGAGCCCGGTGTAACGAGATTCAGCATCTTTTAAAATGTGGCTTAGAAAATACACTGGCTGCTCTTCGCCAAGTGCTGAGCCTACAGCATGCTCAGTTGACGACAGATACATATAAAGTGACTCACCCCCGACCGGCTTGGCTAACACTGGCAGAGAATTAAGATATGTCTTCAACTCTTCAAATGCTCGGTCACATTCTTCATCCCACTGGAACTTAGTAGCCTTGCGCAGAACCTTGAAGAATGGAAGGCTCCGGTCGGCGGTTCTGGAGATGAATCTGGACAAAGCAGTTATCCGACCGGTCAACCTTTGCACTTCTCTTGTATTTCTTGGGGGCGGCATGTCTTGCAGAGCTTTCACCTTGCTGGGATTTGCTTCGATTCCCCGCTCGGTCACTATATATCCCAAGAAACGCCCTCCTTTTGCTCCGAACAGGCACTTCTGGGGATTTAGCTTGACCCCATATTTGCACAGCGTTCGGAAGGTTTCTTCCATGTCCTTGAAGAGATCTGCCGCTCGGACGGATTTAATAAGAATGTCGTCTACATAAACTTCCAGATTCCGCCCGATCTGCTCCCGGAATACTTTGTTCATCAAGCGTTGATAGGTGGCCCCGACATTCTTCAATCCGAACGGCATCACGTTGTAGCAATAAGTGTCGTCGGCCGTTACGAAGCTTACTTTTTCTTGATCTTCCCGGGCGAGCGGCACTTGATGATATCCTTGGTAGGCGTCAAGCATGCAAATTAATTCGCAGCCGGCCGTAGAGTCCACCAGCTGATCTATGCGAGGCAGAGGCTTTGTTTAAGTCTCGAAAGTCGATGCAGACTCTCCACTTGCCGCCCGGCTTGGAGACCAATACTACGTTGGCCAGCCAGCTCGGGAACTGCACCTTGCGTATGTGGCCGGCCTTCAGAAGTTTTTCTACTTCCGCCCGGATGATGGAATTCTGCTCGGCGCTGAAGTCCCTTTTTCTCTGCTTCACTGGCCGAGCGTCCGGTCGGACATACAACTCATGCTGCGCTAGGCTCGGCGAAATTCCGGGCAACTCATGTGTCGACCAGACGAAGACATCATGATTTCGTTGGAGGCATTGGATCAGCTTCTCCTTCTGTTCTTCCTCCAGATCTGAGGCGATAAAAGTCATGGCCTCCGATCGGGTCGGATGGATCTGAACTTCCTCCTTTTCATCATAAATTAAAGCAGGAGGTTTCTCGGTTATGGCGTGCACCTCGATTCGGGGCGCCTTCCGAGCGGAACAAGCTTCTGCTCGGATCATCTCTATATAGCACCGCCGAGCTGCTAGCTGATCTCCACGCACTTCTCCTACTTTGTCTTCCACGGGGAACTTTATCTTCTGGTGGAAGGTTGAGACAACCGCTCGGAATTCGCCGAGCGCCGGTCGTCCCAAAATGACGTTGTAGGATGATGGAGAGTCGACCACCACGAAGTTTATTGTCCTGGTCCTCCTGAGCGGCTCCTCTCCCAGCGAGGTGGCCAGCCGGATCTGTCCGACCGGCTGAACTTCGTTGCCCGTAAACCCGTAGAGCGGGGTCGTCATGGGCAGTAGCTCGGCTCGATCAATTTGCAGCTGATTCGAACGCCTTCTTGAATATGATGTTGACCGAGCTCCCAGTGTCAACAAATATGCGGTGAATGGTGTAATTTGCTATTACCGCTTTAATGAGCAGCGCGTCGTCGTGGGGCACTTCTACTCCTTCTAAGTCCCCGGGTCCGAAAGTGATTTCCGGTCCACTCGCCCGCTCCTGGCTGCAACCGACCGCGTGGATCTGGAGCTGCCGGACGCCCGCCTTTCTGGCTCGGTTGGAATCTCCTCCGGTCGGCCCGCCAGCAATAACGTTGATCTCGCCCCGAGAAGTATTGCTCCTGTTTTCCTCCTCCCGAGTGGACGGTCGGGACCGTTCTCTAGACGCCCGGCGATTCTCCTGTCTTGGGGATCGGTGCCGATCGGACGTCTGGTGACGTCGCCTCTCGGTGCGGGTCCGGTCAGCTTCATGGGTCCTTTGTCTCCTGTCGATGGGAGGCGACCGTCGTTCGGCTTTCCTGGGAACGGGATTAGCCACGAAGGGAAGACTTCGACAATCCCTCGTGTTGTGCGTATTCGACTGGTGGAAGGAGCAGAACATAGGGGTCCACCTCTTCTTTGGCTTGGGCCGAGCGGCAGCCACTTCTTGTACGTGCGATCTGGCGTGGGGGGATCGAATTGCTTCGGCCCTCGGTCCTCTGGGTGGCTGCTGAGCGGCGTGCTGCTTCCGCTCGGAATGAACAGGTGCCCGCTCGGTTGGAGTTTCCTTTTTCCGAGCGGCTTGCGCTTCTTCCACGTTTATGTATTCGTTGGCCCGATGTAGCATGTGATCATAATCTCGGGGCGGCTTTCGGATGAGCGACCGGAAGAAGTCCCCATCCACAAGGCCTTGTGTGAAGGCATTCATCATCGTCTCCGATGTGGCCGTTGGGATGTCCATCGCCACTTGGTTGAATCGCTGGATGTAAGCTCGAAGCGATTCTTTTGGCTCTTGCTTGATGGCAAACAAACTAACACTTGTCTTCTGATAACGCCGACTGCTAGCGAAGTGGTGGAGGAAGGCCGTTCGGAATTCCTTGAAGCTCGTGATGGATCCATCCGGCAGCCTCCGAAACCACCGTTGAGCAGATCCCGAGAGAGTGGTAAGAAAGACTCGGCACTTCACTCCATCGGTGTATTGATGGAGCGTGGCTGTGTTATCAAACTTACCCAGATGATCATCCGGGTCCGTTGTTCCATTGTACTCGCCGATCGTCGGAGGCACGTAGTGCTTGGGCAGAGGGTCTCGTAGAATAGCCTCCGAGAATTGGCGATTGATCTGCTCGGGAGATGAGTCCGTCCGGGGAGCTTTCCCTTTTCTGTCATCTCGCCTTGGCATTTCGTCTGAAGAAGAGTCTCTATCCCTCCGAGCTGGTGCGGCTTCAGGGGTGCGAAATAAGGCCCGGTGGAATGCGACGGTGGCTGGAGGTGCTTCCGCTCGGCCACCCGACGCAGATGTTGCTTGTTGCTCCGTCCGCTGCTTTTGTTCCACAAGTTTGGCGGCCCTTATCTCGACCAGAGCGTCGAGTTCTTCCCCAGAAAGCGTGTTGTCGTCCACCTCGTCCATTGTTTCCGATCGGATGCGGGAGCGTTCCCACAGACGCCGAATCGCTGAACCAAGGGACCTGGGCACGCGGCACGCTCCTAGTCGATGGAGTGAATCTCCGGTTGGTCGAACGAAGCTCCGGCGATCCTGCACAGAAGTCTAGCCGGAAGGGGTTCCCTGACGACCCTCCGACGCTCAAGGTAAGTGGTGGAGAAAGTGGTTGTATCATGCATACCTTTGGCGAAGTAATAGCCTCTTTATATAGGACGGAGAAGGAACTAATGCACGCCACCGAGATGCATACGTGTCGACAACCCATACCCCATGCACTTGTCGAGAGCTTACGACACCATCGCTACCGAGGACGGCAGGACCCCCTGTTGTCAGACTAGAAGTATGGCATAACCATATGACTTGACGGCTGTCAGAAGATGTCCCCGTTTTTTACCCACCGCCTGACTGGGGCGCCCGGCTTGCCGGGCGGGCGAAGAACGTCGTCCGGACGGCCTTGATTCTTTGCGCCGTCCGGGCGGCACATCCTTCCGCTAGGTCATTATGCACTACTTCATTTGAGCGTCGGAACCCTGGTCCCTACCAGGGTGCCTTTTACTATCAGATTTCCCTTTCTTCCGAGTCCGGTCGGCTCGTCCTTTTCCGGCATGCCACTAGACCCTTTGACCTCCCCTCAGCGTTGACTCCTTCTTATGGGGTTCCGGATTTTTACCGCCGGATCAATTTATTTATTTACATACTAAAACTAGTACAAATCAAAGTTTACAGAGTACAAATTCGGCACTTGTGGCTTTTATGAGATTCCTTATAATTTAGATATGCTATTTTGAAATCAATCTATTAGGGATAGGTCTATATAGTTATGATTCATTCACATTTACATCTAAAATACTACATAATTGAATAAACTACATAAAACAGCTAGTACATACAAGACCAAAACATCATCCATACCCATATTTATATATAAATATATAGTGAAAGTTCTTTCTTTGTAGGAGTTTTTTTTAGAACCCTTTGAATTATCTATATATATATATATATATTTTGCTGTATAATAATTTTATATATCTATATATATATATATATATATATTGCTGTATAATAATTTTATATAGTTATGCATTAGATTCATCTACCCGATATAAAAAAACACTACTCAAGGTTATTAAGAAATAATTACAAAATGCCATAAAACTTGCATACGATTTGTCTACGTAAGGATTGAGCAAATGAATTATTCTTGAAACAGTTTTCTTCTCCGTCAATGGTCAATTGACTATATACCTCGTCCCTCGCCGTTGTCTCACTGCCTTTGGTGCAACAGCAGCAGCAGGTTGTCTCATTAGCTGTCACGAGAATCCTAGCTCTGTTTTCTGTTTTGTACAACAGCAGCCAGCAGGTAATGTGCTCTCGTGAGCCTTCCTCCTCACGCAAAGTAACTCCACACACTTAGATTTCATAAAGCAGTTGGCTTTATCAGGAAACAATAAAGAAAAGCTGAGAACAGATGGTTGCCATATTGCTCAGATCTTCTGTAAAGCATCAATCCTAACACCTTGTGAAATTGAATAGGCGAATAGGGAGACCATCTAAGCACAAGTTTTTTTATTTTTTTAATATCGTTTAAAGGACGGAGTTGCGTAGTTTAGCTCCCTAATCTGCTCAAAGCAAAGGACTTCAGTAAATCTATACAATTGATAAGAGTACAGCAGAGGATTACAGAGATCACGGTTCTTTTGTCTGAGTGCCTGCAATCTCCGTGAATAAACAGCTCATAATTTGTTTCCCATATGCTCCAAAGCATCCAGATAATATTGTAGCCCAGATAATTTGTTAATGTTTTGATAAAATAGAAAGTCTTAGTCGACATACAGGTAATGTTCTTTCTAATTTTCAGATACTGAAATCCGATTCTTTGTCACTTTGTTCGAAAACAATTCTAGAAAATTGTAATCGTCTTCCATTCTGAAAGACAATTATGGTTAGTCACTGCTTAATACTTAAACCTATAAAACGAAAAAAATAAAGAGCAGGTTGTAGCTGAGCTCGAGAAGTCTTAAATTTGGTAGTCAGGTTGATACCACAAGCAAGAGAGAACAAAATGTTAAGTTGGCAATAAGATTGTCAAGCCAGCAAAGTGAATTTGGAATTTTGCCTGCAAACATTGAAGTTGACTTCATCCGTCCTTCCTCTCTCTTGTCTCTCTCCCTCGCTCTCTCACTCTCAGTTTATCTAGCTCATCATTCAATTTATCTACCTATCTACATCTCTTAATTTATTTGTTTTTCTCCTCACATGTAAACCATTTTTTAATGCTTCTGTTTATTCGTCCTACTTTTAATGCTAAACCATGTAAATCTCTTTCGTGCTTTATGTTTCTCCTGATCTCTACCTCTCCCCCTCCCTTCCGGCCTCACCAACTTTGGTTTTCATAATTCCAGGCTTCACTTGGCTCATGACAACAAAGCTTATGGTATTCTCTGCCTTCTCCTTCACAAAGAAGTAGCAGTTCCAGTGTTTTATCATAAAAAATGTCCTTACCTCTCTTCCCAATCTATCACACAGCAAAAGGAGCTACTTTTCTTCTGCTTCTTTAACGTCGTTAGCTTGTGTTGGGACGTATTCAATTTTGGTTTTGAAACCGAATGTATCAATTCTCTGTGAGTTGAAGAAGCCCCTTGCCTGTTGGTTAGATGACCGAAAAATCAAGGCTTCAAAAGTGGTAATTTTTGTTCTTATTTTGGATTGTCTTCTTTGCATGATTGCTTAAATTGTTTCGTTTGTTGTTGTTTATGGTAAGACTTTGGGTATCGAATGGCTTTAAGACTCTTAATAACTGATGATATGCTTGAATGTTCAGTGAATTAACGTTAGTTAATGCTCCTCTTTGTGTTCAAAGAGTAAAGTGGTCTTTGGTGTATGCCAACCTTTAATGGCTTTAAGGTTGTGGCTAAATCGTTAATTTTCAGATAATCTGCTGCGAACAGATGGTCTTAGTTTCAATAATTCTTCACTAATTGAATTGCAGAAAGATGTCTTCTGACAGTTCATTAAACGCTGAATTATCAGAGAGGACACCCGTTCTTGGTCTGAGACTTTGGGTTGTGATTGGCATCTGCGTGGGTGTTCTAATTGTGTTTATTCTCGCCGTTTTATCCATATGGATCACATCCAAGAAGAAGACGAGGAAGACTTTTGACAGCGTGCCAGTATCACAAATCCCAACCGTCTCCAAGGAGATCCCCGTGGACATAGTTGGTTGTCAATGTTCGCTTCAAACTCTCCAGGAGAATGACGAAGGGCCTTTCATCCCCAGCCATGACAAATTTAGCGACAGGGATTCAGTGAAGACAGTTGCAGCAGCACAGCTGACGATTAGCAAGTCGAGTGATGCTGAAAGCATTAGCCAGTGCAGCTCAGCTTACCATAAGGATAGAGCTCGGAGTTCCTATTCTGGGGATGAAGGTAGCTCTGGATCTACTCGGAAAGCATATTCAGCATTTCCACTTGCATCCGTGTCTTCTTTAGTTGGACTGCCAGAGTCCTCGCATCTCGGTTGGGGTCATTGGTTTACTTTAAGGGATCTTGAGCTTGCAACAAATCGTTTCTCCAACGACAATGTCCTCGGGGAGGGTGGATATGGAGTTGTATACCGAGGGCGTTTGATAAATGGTACTGAAGTCGCAGTGAAGAAGCTTCTGAACAACCTGTAAGTTCATTGCTTTCAGGCATCAGTTACTCGAGCATCTTTTCTTGATCACCCATTGAATCATGCAGAGGACAGGCAGAGAAGGAATTTAGAGTAGAGGTGGAAGCCATTGGTCATGTTCGGCATAAAAATCTAGTGAGGCTTTTGGGATATTGCATAGAAGGAATTCACAGGTGAAAAGTTTGAGCTGTTCGTTAATTTGGTATACTTTTTAATGTTCGCCTGTTTGTTTATTGATTGAACATTTTAGCGGAGCATAGTTCAAAACTGTTAACACTAATTGAACAGAATACTAAAACTTGATATAAATGCAGCAAGAAGTTATCCCATTTCCATAATTCTCTTCTTGAATATGGAGAGAAGGAATCATGATAGATGTAATCAAAATTTGATTTTCAGTTACGTCCATATGCTTGATTACCTAGATCAACGTAACAGGATGCTTGTGTATGAGTACGTCAACAATGGCAATTTGGAGCAGTGGCTGCATGGAACTGCGCATCAAAGAGGCGTCCTCAGTTGGGAGAAGCGCATGAAGGTCATCCTCGGCACTGCAAAGGCGTGAGTGACCATTTTTCTCTAAACCAATGCTCTAAACATTTCTTCTTTTTAGTTGATCTGACTAGCTGAATGGCTTTCAGGCTTGCTTATCTGCATGAAGCAATCGAACCAAAAGTGGTGCACCGAGATATCAAATCGAGTAACATCTTGATTGATGAAGATTATAATGGAAAGATATCCGACTTTGGATTGGCTAAGCTGCTGGGCTCTGACAAAAGCTTCGTCGCCACTAGAGTAATGGGCACATTTGGGTATGTACTGATCAATGCTTCCATCTATTAGTATCATTACTGAAATATTGAACGGAATGATGAACACGCTCAAATGAGAATTTCAGATACGTGGCTCCTGAATATGCCAATTCTGGTCTTCTGAACGAGAGGAGTGATGTGTATAGCTTTGGAGTTTTACTGCTAGAGACTGTCACTGGCAGGGATCCTGTAGATTATGGAAGGCCATCTAATGAGGTATGATGGCTAACCAAGTCTCGATACACCACCAAAAGCATGACTACTCCGAACCTTTTTCGTCTGTAATCAGTAATTCTGGCTTGAACTGCAAATGTCGATTGGCAGGTGAATTTGGTGGTGTGGCTTAAAATGATGGTTGGATGCCGAAGGGCGGAGGAAGTAGCGGATCAAAATCTCGAGGTTAAACCATCCATTCGAGCTCTTAAACGCACGCTCTTGGTCGCACTGAAATGTGTCGATCCTGACTCCGGCAAAAGGCCCATGATGGGGCAAGTGGTTCGAATGCTCGAAGCGGATGAACTCGCCCAACGTGAGGTTGTCTTCTGCACTACTGCTGTTTTCACACAATATTCTAAGTCCTTAATGCTTTCAAGAAAGCTTCAATGCATTAAGAATGGCATACTCTTGTTCTTCGTAAAAGGATCGCAGGAGCCGAAGGGCAGGAAGTCTGGACATGGAAGCAACGAAGGGAAGTTCTAGCGACGTTGAAGCGTAAGGTGTCAGCATATCCTCTTTGCTGCAATGATTGAAGAGGCCAGTTTGATGGTTACTCTGCTGAGAAAGCTCTTCGTTTTGGAAGTGCAGGAACATTCGACTTCGTGTACGGATATCTGTTGCTGTTTGGAATTTTGGTTGGACCATTTTATTTGTCTACGATTTTTGTCTACCGTGACAGGCTTCAAGCGCAATGATTCCTACGAATAATAGTGAGAGAGAATATAAAAGAAATTTGTATTAATTTGCATAGTTATTATTAAACCCCATAATATAGGGAAGTCAACCTTATCTCTATGGGAGTGTTATAAATAACAGAAAAAAAAACAAGAAGAAATTTTGCACTGATAAAAAAACCTCTATAAATAATAATTCTCTAAACTTTTTTATACTAAATATTCAAATCTTACAACTCAATTAATCTGGGAATAAGGACTGATTATTTGGAAATGCATCTCGCCTTTTATCACCGCACCAAATCTGGGATAATTCCCCGGTCCTCCCCCCATTGGGCTAGAGGTCCAATAATACTCTAGAGCACGTTAAGCTATAACAGGCTGCTGTTACGCTGGAATCAACCCTAGGGTTTATCACCTTTCGCAGTTGCGCCCCTTAACAATCGACGTTACCGCACTCCCCGGATCTTCTGTTGGACACCGGTGGTGGCGAATCCATAAGCAGAGATGAAGATTGTGGCGGCGTAACTCCTCGCCGTACTCGGTGGCATCTCCCACCCCTCTGCTGACGATATCAGGTCTATCCTCGAGTCAGGTGAACATCCATTTCGATTTGCTTGCTCAATTGTATTGGTTGCTACTCGGAAAATCTAATGATTCCACTGTACAAAAATTTTGTACAAAGGTCTGAACCTTTTCCTAGCTACCATGTGTTCTTTTAAATTAAACTTGGATCGCCTGCGGAACTTAACACGTTTGATCCAAAATTTAATCTATTTGTTCTTTTAGGTTTAGACTCGGATATCCTGCGGAACTTAACACGTTCGATCAAAATCACCTAGGTTATTAATTTCAGTAAATATTAATTTCCAAAATTGACTTCCAGTACTGACGTGGCGAGACACATGGCCTTCTTGGATAGGGGAACAATCACCACCGACTAGACAAAGCCTTTTAAGGAAAGTTAATATTTAATTTCCTTAAATAACTTTAGGTCAACCAAAAAGAACAATTAAATCACAAAGAAAAAAAAATAAAAAAACATAACATCGAAAACAAATTCGAAATACTAAAATCGCATGCCTCTTGTATTTGGTATTTGATCCTGTCTGAGAAGCTGGACACAACGAAAATCCGGAAAAAAGAAACCCACCGTGTTGATGAAGAATAATGCCTACCGAATACCAATCCGAGAAACCCAAAGCGGATCGGGAAAAAGTAGAGTCACCGGAAGCTTTCCTTGTATGAAGACCTGATGACGAAGAAAGAAACCAGATCTGAAGAGAAGAAATCCCGATCCAAAGCTTCCAAGACTTCCTGCGCACAAAAGATCAACCAACACTATCATCAGTGACCTAAGACCGAGGTGGGAATCCCTGGCTAGGCCCTCCGACGCTCAAGTCAGTGATCTCTCCTAGTGTGGAAGAAAGAGGCAGAAGAAGATGAACAGTAGTTGACAATTACGGTTATCAATGTACACGATGATGTGAACCTCCCCCCAAAACTTACCTTGCCAACGGAGAGGATTCCCCTTTTTATACCACTTCATATAACCTCCGTAGCCATGAAGTGGACCCCGGTTTGTTAGAGTTCGTTATGAGATCACGTCAGCTGTGTACTTGTGGTAGATGATTTTTAAGGAATCTTTTTCGTACCCCAGATGTACCTTCTTTGTCGTTTAGTACCTGCAACATAATATGAAAAAGCATTTTCCGCCAAGACGATATATATTTTCTGTCATATAGTTACACACTATAGGTATCTTACCCCTCTTGCTGTAATTAGTTTCCTACACCAACATTCCTTATATCGATTGGAGTCATTATATTCTATCAAATGCATTTCCCCATCCTAAGTTAATCGACCTATCTTGTCTCTTCTTGGAAGGCATGTCCCAGCAGATATTAGTTTGACTCTGCCTAAGCGATATGCGTCGGTCGACATAGACCTAACTTTACCCGGGAGATATGTCCCGATCGATATTATGTCTAACTTTGCCCGGGAGTTATGTCCCGGTCGATATTAGACTAGCTTTACCCGGGAGGTATATCCCGATCGATATTATACCTAACTTTGCTCAGGAGGTATATCTCGGCCAATATTAGCCTGACTGCGTATGTGAGGTATGTATTGGTTGATATTAGACTGGCTTTGCCTGGGTGGTATGTCCGAGTAGATATTAGACCTAACTTTACCCGGGAGGTATGTCCCGATCGATATTATGCCTAACTTTGCCCGGGAGTTATGTCTCGGTCAATATTAGACTAGCTTTACCCGGGAGGTATATCCCGATCGATATTATACCTAACTTTGCTCAAGAGGCATGTCTCGGCCGATATTAGCCTGACTCCGTATGTGAGGTATGTATTGGTTGATATTAGACTGGCTTTGCCTGGGTGGTATGTCCGGGTAGATATTAGACCTAACTTTACCTAGGAGGTATGCCCCGACCGATATTAACCTAGATTTGCTTAGGAGGTATGTTTCGACCGATATTAGCCTAATTCCATCCCAGCGGTATGTCCCGGCCGATATTACCCTACCTTTGCTTAGGAGGTATGTTTCGGCCGATATTAGCCTAACTCCATCCCAGCGGTATGTCCCGACCGATATTACTCTACCTTTGCTTAGGAGGTATGTTTCGGCCGATATTACCCTGCCCTCATCATGGAGGCACGTCCCGAATGATATTAACCTATCTTTTTGCTTTTCTTTCTTCCTTTTCTTTCCTCATCGGGAGACCCATAAAACCTAACCCATATCAGTATTATTTCCAAAAATAACTAGTATGATGCGGAAAGGAAAAATACTAGTTATACTTTTTAGAAAGACCTCTTGATTTTCTACCGTATTCCTCTTCTAACCTCAGACGTTGTGTGGGCAACGATCTTCCGAGATGAGAACCACCAAGCACCTTCTTCTTCCTTACAAGTTTCGGCCATCAAAACTTCTCCTAGGATGAAGAGGTTCGGCCACCACCACCATGCTCCAAGGGATGCTAGAAACAAAACTTTCTTTCTCTCATTCTTCTTCTCTAAACTTGATCCGGCCACCATATGAATCTCCACAAGAAGGATGAGGTTCGGCCATCAAAGAGAAGAGAGGAGGAGAGGATGGCCGGCCACATCAAGGAAGAAAAAGAGGGAAAAAATAGAATAGAGTTGTTCACCTTGAAACCTTCTCTACCCTCTTTTTTATAATTCTTGGTCTTGGCAAATAAGTAAAATTTAATAAAAACTTCCTTAATTCTTTTGCCATTGAAAATAAAATTTTATTTAATTAAAAATAATTTTTCTTTTCAATTTACAATGGTCGACCACACCATAAAATTTCCAAGCAAATAAAATTTTAAACACAAATTAAAACTTCCTTATTTGCTTCCGGAAATTTATAAAAAAATTTCTACAATAATTTTTCCCTTCATGATTGATTAATAAAAAAGAAATTTTATAAATTAAAATCTTTCTTTTAACATGTGGATAAAAAGAAAGTTATCTCTAAAAATTAAAATCTCTTTTAATTTACAAATAAGGAAAGATATTAAAATAAAAGAGAATTTTTTAATTTTTAAACTTTCTTTTAAATAATAAACATGATTAATAGGAAAGTTTTTACCAAAATTAAAATCAACCTTTTAATCTACAAATAAGGAAAGAGATTTAGCTCTTCTCTTAATCTTTTGTAGAATCTTATAAAAGGAAAGATTTAAATTTTTAAACTATCTTTTAAATCATGTTATCCACATAAGAAAAATTTTAAAAATAAAAATCCTTTTATTTAAATTTGGGCCGGCCACACCAAGCTTGAACCCAAGCTAGGGCCGGTCACCTTGAAGCACCCATGAACCAAACTTTGGCCGGCCCTAGCTTGGTCTCCAAGCTAGCTTGGCCGGCCTCTATGGGATGGGTAAGAAGGTGGGTATAGGTGGATATAGTACTCTATAATTAAGAGGCTACGATAGGGACCGAGAGGAGGAATGATTTTGGTCTCCCGATAAAATTAAGCATCCCGTGTTCGCCCCGAACACACAATTTAATCTTATCAATAATAATTCATTCCACTAGAGAACTATTATTGAACTATCGCACCAATCCCAAATTACATTTTGGGCCCCTTCTTATTATGAGTGTGTTAGTCTCCCTGTGTTTAAGATGTCGAATGTCCACTAATTAAGTAAGTTACTGACAACTCACTTAATTAATATCTAGCTCCAAGAGTAGTACCACTCAACTTCATCGTCATGTCAGACTAAGTCCACCTGCAGGGTTTAGCATGACAATCCTTATGAGCTCCTCTTGGGGACATTCTCAACCTAGATCACTAGGACACAGTTTTCTTCTATAATCAACAACACACACTATAAGTGATATCATTTCCCAACTTATCGGGCTTATTGATTTATCGAACTAAATCTCACCCATTGATAAATTAAAGAAATAAATATCAAATATATGTGCTTGTTATTATATTAGGATTAAGAGCACACACTTCCATAATAACTGAGGTCTTTGTTCCTTTATAAAGTCAGTATAAAAGAAACAACCTCAAATGGTCCTACTCAATACACTCTAAGTGTACTAGTGTAATTATATAGTTAAGATAAACTAATACCTAATTACACTACGACCTTCTAATGGTTTGTTCCTTTCCATCTTGGTCGTGAGCTACTGTTTATAATTTATAAGGAACCGATAATATGATCTTCTGTGTGTGACACCACATACCATGTTATCTACAATATAAATTAATTGAACAATTACATTTATCATAAATGTAGACATTTGACCAATGTGATTCTTATTTCTAGATAAATGTTTATACCAAAAGCTAGGTTTTTAGTATACATCCTAACAAATTGATACTTTTGTTCTCTCGTGTGATCCTTGTTTTCCGCAATGGGAGCGGAGGGGGATAACGACAGGATCGATCTCCTGCTGTGCGAAGTCTCCAAGAAGGACATCACGGAGGTCATCGCTGTCGGAAGGGAGAAGTTCGCACTTCGCATCTGTTCCTTCGGGAGGTGCTGTAGCAACTGTCGTAGTATCGAGCGGCGGTGGGGGTGGCGTTGGAGCTGCTCCAGCGGCGGAGAAACCGGAGAAGGAAGAAAAGGTCGAGGAGAAGGAGGAATCCGACGACGTGAGCATCTCGATCTCGCTTATATTAGAATGAAATAAAAACAGTGATTTTCATTATCTTATGGACTTAATTTTCCTTTTTCTTCAATGATTTTTCAGGACATGGGTTTCAGCTTGTTCGATTAAGCAATGCATTGCTGCGGATCGACCAATGATTCGTTTTTTAAGGTGTTGATAAATTTTGGCTTTTGCATTCTGGTTTCATTCTCAAAGTATAGATTCGTTTCTTTTGGTGTATGGTTTTGGATCCGGTGATTATTTTTATACTATCGAGAAATACATATATCAATGTCAAGTCTTGCTAAATAACAATCACTATGGAAAAATCTCCTTTTACCAGTATCATTGCCTGCCTTTCAACATATCGTCCCACTCGGTTACTTCCATCGTCCATATGTCGCTGCTCCTGAATACCATAAGCAACGACTGATTCTTAGGTTAATCATGCATATTCAGGTCTCAAAAAAAAGAAAAATAAAGCTAAAGGTTAAAGAAATAATTCAAAATCAAGTCAGAGATATGAATAAGTACTTTGTTTAAAAACCAGTTAGAGATTGAAAACGGGACTAATAATTCAATTAATGGAGAATAAGATAATGAATTGGATGAGAATGTGATTGATATTAAAGTTCATTATATATATTTTTTTATTATTTTTTAAAACGATAAGACATGATGATAAAAAGTAAATACCTTCACCTATAATATCTCCGTCAACTCATCTTAGGACTAATATAAAGAAGATAAATTACGGATGACTATTAGCCTTTGAAATAATGATTAACACATAAAAAAAATATTTATCTCGATTTTATCAAAATTTAAATTCAGATTTATGATGATAACATCTCGTAGATTAACCACTAGATGATCTGGAGACTTAAAATAGTAAGACATGAGACTTGATGCGGGGAAATGACTACGTTATCAATTTAATTGAAAAAGAAATTACTAAATATATTTCAACATAACGAGTTGGGATTGTCTCAACTCAGATCGGGTGAGAAATTTGAGGCGCTACCGACCTAATGTAATTAGTGAAAGCCAAATGATAATAAAATTATCTGAAAATTCAAATATTCTAATAGATTTATAATTTCTAAACACTACTGATGGATATGAAATCTTGAGGCACTGTTGCCATGTGATGGGTCGACCTCAACCACCAACTCCCATCCTCCCTGCAAAAAAAATTATTTATTCCCGTGATCACCGAAAGTGCTCAATGCAATATAAAAAATAAATATAAAAAAAACATAAAACAAAGATGTCATCGTCACTTATCGGTGCTCTCTTAGAGAGATCATAGCAAACATTTTGCTAAACATATCGAGATATATATATATATATCACTTCTCGCAATTTACCTAAATATATTCAAAATTTATTTAGTTTTCTCCCGGATGAAACCGCTTCATCTCGAAGAGACTTCCAAGCTTCTGCTGCTGCTGCTAATTCTCCGCCGTCGGTAATTTAGTTGCCAACGTTGTTGCCGGTCCTCCTCTGCTGCTCCCTTACCGCCTTCGCCCTCTTCATCCTTGCGATGTTCCGCTGCCGCGCGTACATCTTCCCGAGGTTACGCAGCTGCCTCGACTGCGCAGTGATGAGCCGTGCCGTCGAGCTCGCCTCCCCCATGATCACCTGGTACCCATCGCCGTACGAGTCGATCCCCTCGGTGAGCAGCTGCCAGAACAGCCCTCCGGCGGCGGCGCCGCCCGTCCTAGCCGACCAGTACACCTTGGAGTACACGGTCCTGAACAGGGTGTCCTTCTGGTCGATGCTGAACCCGGGGTCCTTCTGCGACTTACCGAACTCCGTGATCAGCAGCGGCTTCCGGAGCACGGAGCTGGCGTCGCGGATGTGCACGTCGAGCCACTTGTTCAGGAACGCCAGCTGAGATCGGTCGTCGGAGGACGACAACCTGCGACACGTCAACACGGGAGATTGCATTCGGATGCTTTATTGCTCGACATATTAATTATCAAACTTAAATTCGCCGGAGAGATTACCATTGATCGGGATACGAGTGGATGGTGGCGAAATCGATGTTGGGAATTTGATTATTCTGGATGAAATCGGTTCCAATTTCTACGCCGGGATTGAATTGTCTTTCAGACGAGGATGTGCCGTAGAATCCCTCCAAACCAGCTTCGAGCAAGTGGTTGCTGTCTATGGATTTCACATGAGCAGCCATCTCCGTAATCCATGCCTTAAAATTAAGAAACAACATTTCAGTTTTGTGTTTCTTCAAAGGAAAAGAAAACCAAGTATGCAAATGTCAAAAATAAAGAACCTGAATAGTTCTTCCTGAGAGATCTGATTGGCATCTGGGCTCGTTCATTAGCTCCCAGGAAAAAATGGTAGGCTCATCCTTGTAAGCGACTCCAGTGATGGTGTTAACTCTTGTGAGCACGGCCTGAAAAGTGAATACCATGGATATTTGTTCGGATCTGTGTTCAGATACGTCACTAATTGATGAACAGAAAAATAAATTTACCCTGATATGGTTCTTGTAAAACCCTCTGACGACTGGGTTTGTGAAGAACTCATCATCTGATGCAATGTATTGTCCCTGTTCTCTTCCCCATTGGACATACTGCTTCTTTCCTCCAAAACTGTCGTAGTTATCGACGAAGCTCAAGATGAGCTTGATCCCGTATCTTTTGGCCTCGGACACCACAAAATCCAGCCCCTAAATACAAAAGAAAATAAGAAATTGATCTGTGTATGATTTTATTTTATTTTTAAATTTTTGTTTATAAAAAAAAAGGGGATTTTGTGAGTGAGACCTTGAAAGTTTGCTCATTGTAGGAGCCAGGGGAGTACTGCAAGGCATTGCTGCCGCCGTCACTGAAAGCCCAAGTTCTTGCTACCAAGAGGCCATGGCCGGAAGCCTCGCGGAAGGCAGAGGAAACCTTGTCTTTGAGAGAGGGGTTTGCGGCCAGCGTCATGAGCCAGTAGGCATTGAAGCCGTTGGCATAGAAGGGGTTGCCATTGAGCTCAAAGTGCAGTCCCTTGGCCCTGACGAATCCATCAGAGGCCTCAACACGGTGGCTCTGTGGAGGACTCAGCAGCAGCAGCAGCACAGGAAGGAAAGGCAAAAGGCTCAGTGCCCTCATGACCAACCTTTCTTCTTCTTTGAGTAGGAAGGATTGGAGATAGCGCTTCTCCTCTTATGCTTGTTTATGGAATTTGGATGCTTGAGGTGGAAGGAGAGGCAGATTCCTCTGCTATAAATGCTCGAGAAGGATCATGTGCATGGGCCATGCCAGTGAACTCTTTTGGCCACTGAACATGCCTTGAACAAAGGAAGAACAACAGCGGTAATGAAACAACACACTTTTTGTCGCAGATGAGCTATTTAGAAATGCAACCTCTTTCTTTTTGTGTTATTTATAGCTTATTTCCAATACTTTAGTTTCTAGTTAGATTTTTTTTCTTCAGTAATTTTTATTTAACGAAGGTCAAATTGTTCTTAGAACAGCCATTTCATTTCATTGGCTTGATGTGATTGACTCAAGGTCCCAATTAAACATATCGATGACGCCCTATTTAAAAGTCGGAGAAGATCATGAAGTCGTTGCTAAATTTCCTGAGTTTTGAGATTCAGTCTGCATCAAAATAAAGAATCTTGACCAAAAACAAGTTAAGAACAGTTATAAAATTTATTATTTTATCATTTATAATTATGTAAATTTAAATATAAAGAATTAAAGTTTAAATATTAGCCTCGAGAGGTCCAATTAGGCCATTTAAAAAAAAAAAGAAAGATTAAATTGGATCTCCATGATCATCAATTAAAAAAATATGACAAAACATTTTAGCTGGGGAAAACAATAGAAAAGACCAACACCAACTATCTAGAATTCCTTATTAGACAACTAATGATGGAAGACGTCTTTCATAAATTAACGGATAATTTTGTTTAATGATTTATTTTTTAATAGATGATTAATCTAAAAATATTGACTATGAACTAAATTGATCACTCTAAAATTAATGATGCCAACTGATTAAAAAAATTGAGTTTAGTAAAGCTACCGATTACCAAATCAATGCCATAAATCAAGGGGAGAAAAAAAATAAAATATAAACGATGGGAAATAACGAGCTCGAGCATTATCCTTCAACGTACTGTACCATCACGTGGTCCCTCTCTACTCGTGGGCGTTGTTAATTGTGTCCCTCAGTCACCGACTTCTTGTTTGATTTGTTAACACATCACCGACGACTCCGCACTGTTAGCACTAATATTATTTTTTTAGCTCCGAATTTCTTTTTCTTTTCCATTTCTTTGCTTCGAAGGAAAAAAAAAAGCGTGATTGATTGATTCCCGGCTATATGTTTTCTTCTGTCTCAAGTGAGCACTCGATGCTTAATTAGTAATGCAATTATCAAAATAAAAATTATTTACCCAATGCTGATCATTCAGTGCCCTCTTTTTCCTTGTCATCTTCACAATATTATCTCAGAAGTGAGTAATTAGTAAGTACTTAAAAACTGAAAAAAGTACCTTGTACCTCGCCTGCTGACAATGCGAATGGCCCGCCATGGAAGGGGGGACAATTTCCACTTTTTCCGTGACAAAAAACGTGAGAGTAAAGACCAAGGCTCCTCGTGATACTCTTTTATTATGTTACTAATCTTTATAATTATAATTAACTAATAGGACTTCAAACATTACATTAGGGAGAGTAAATTTTTAAAATGTTATTATATAAATAAAATAAAATATTTCTAAATTAGAATTCCTCCAAACGCCGACGCCTCTCTTGTGACGCAACGCGTCCTGCTTTCTACGGGCCCACAAATTAGCAAATGACACAACTGCCTCAATCAATGCCACTAATTATGATTATTGTTGGATTTTGTATGTATGTGGGAGCATGTGCAAGAACATGCTCAAGCAATGCTACCCCACCTAACAAGCCGCGATCGATCACTTAAATAATCACCAATTTGCGTGCCATTTCTGTAAATTTAATTTTTGAGAAAGGGCATCAAAATTTATTCGATTAAATATATCCTTGATGATAATTTGTTCTTTTAAAAAAAAATAGAAATACAATGTTTGAATCTATGCTATTAGTAGTAAAAAAAACATGTCTTATACTAAACATGCCTCGGCAATGGCTTATAAGTTTATGTGGATTACACAACCAAATCACATATCATAGTTTTAAAACTACCATCTTTTTTACTTCATTGTTTTTAAACTTCTGTTTCATTTTATTTAGAGGTGTTAATTAAGTTGAATCGGCTTTCCAATTCAACTAATGCCGTCAGTCTAAGTGGGGGCAATTCCTAATCTATGGACTATGGTGGTGCATTATTTTAGGCTTTTGACAAATAAGTTAATCTTATCAAATCTTCCATGTTAACCAATTTGTTAGAATAATTTTATGATGTGAAAATTTTCATATATATTCTGTTTTCTAGTGATAAAACAAAAAAGGAAACCAATAACAAGTAATTAAATAAAAATTGCTTCTTGTGCATGGTAATAATTTTCACTGTAGATAAAGTACTGCAGTTAACCTGATCCTCGTTGCATCTATCAGAAAGTCAACAATCTAAACAGCAGAGAAGTTAGTAATTTCAAGCATATAAAAAAGAACCCAATTTTTCTTTAAAAAAAATTACTATGATCCACCTTGTGCGATTGTATTTGTAAGGATCGTCCTTATATTCAGTTCTAATGTTAAAACAGGTTCCTTCGAGTTTATCAGAGTCAATGATCGACCAAGTCATGTTTCTTGCAAAACCATGCTGTTGAATAAGAAGACAAGATTTGTAAACATAAACTCTAATTTGACTAATCATATTGATTCAAGTAACACCAATGCATGAATAATTGGCATTTTCTACGTTGAGAAATTGCTGGTATCATAATTTAATTTACAAAGCGTTTCTCTTAAACTACATATCATTGTTAAACTACATAGTAATATTAGTGCATTGATTTGGACCAATTCATTCATCTGTAATATGATTGTTAGGTTTAGCTATCAGTTTGAATAACAAGATGACATCTAATATAGATGGTTTCTTCTACATGTTCAATCTAGATTTTATTAAGATTTGATGTTATATCTAATTCAAGGAGTATAGCATCCAACAATAAAGGGAAGGTTCACAAAAATATGTTTTGTTGGAATCAATTGAATCTGCAGCAGAACTACATATGTAAGAACTTTGTCATCGTCAAAGATATCTAACCTACTTCATTACCATCTTGGCTTTCTCGTGTGATGGAAATGAATAAATAGTAAGATAATGGGTAAAGCATCTTATTTCATCATTGCAAATTATAATGATCTTTGATGCAGAGTTCTCATTCTATCCTGAATGAAAGATAAAGACTATGATAAAGAAAAAGAGTACACAAAGTTTCAGTGAAATTAAGTGACAAATGACAAGAAGGAATAAAGGAAAACGTGATCAGAAAGAGGGAATTTATACCTGTTGTATAGGGCCAGGTCCTAATTGAGGGAAACAGTGTGGGATTTCTCATTCATCCACCATTTCAAATATAGCAATGGTTAAGGGCAGCGTACCAAATATATGACTCTGCACGCTTTTGGAGTTAACATATTTAAATCAGTTCAATGCAAAATCCATTCTATCGACCAAGCTTTTGCTCAATCCAGAATTTATTAAAGGGAAAGTACCATAACTAATTACGAGGTTAATCCTTGAAATTTAGATCTGAGCTACATCAGAAAGAAATTATAAAAGATGTGAAGAGAAAACAAAGAACAAGAACTATCAGAACCTGATCTGTTTATGTCCATTAAAAACACAGCATATCAGATTGAACAAAGAGCATATTCTTACCATTCAGAACCTTCAAAGAAGTGATGCAGGCTCCAAATAGATAAATCTCGGCCGCATTGCACAATAACCATGCGATATATAAGCTCGTCGACATACATAATTCACCCATAGACGACAATTTCAATTTTCAATAAACTGAGGAGGAACACATGACAAAAGCAATGATCAATTCATAACGGGATATATAGTAGGATACATGATGCGGTGATTAGAGGGGTTCCACCCGGCTACCACGGTGGAGATCAAAGGAGGTCAAAGTCAAGACGGTCAACGTGTATAGGACATCGTCTGGTCAGACGAAGCATGTCCCCGCTGGGCAAAGCATTCCCCAACCGGGAGAAAGGATTCGATCCACCGTAACCCTTGACACGGGGAGCAGTCAAAGATCCAACGCTCAAGGGAGAACGACGTGTAGAAGCCGAGCCGAGTGGCTACCCCGCTCGGCCGAGCAGCGCACTCAGCATCAGTCGAGCACGCGGACAGTGAGCTTCCGGCCGAGCGGCAATCCCGCTCGGCCCAGCGACAAATCACGATAAGATTTCCGACCGAGCGGCTATCCCGCTCAGTCAAGCAACAGATAATACGAGCAGTGGACTTCCAACCGAACGGCTATCCTGCTCGGCTTGGTAGCAAACAACACGTGGACAAGGAGGTCCGACCTAGTGGCTATTCCACTCAGCTAAGCAACAGACGCGACAAGATATCTCTCAACATCCTTTTGGAAGCTTGTGCCGCTGACAGGCGACATGGTCAGATAGAGGATCGTACGATGGAATATTCCACTGTCATTTCAGAGATATGCTTGACCCGTTAAGGTACTGTGTCAGGGACACTTTACCGACACGTCTTTTCAGGGAAACTTTAAAATGCGTGCTCGCCTTAGGAAACATGCACGCGCTCTTCCGAAGCTCTATATAAAGGGGAGTCCAAGCTTCGGCGGAGGTATGCGTTACATGCATTATTTACTATTACGATACAGTTCTTGCTTCTTATTTCTTCTTACTTCGCCGAAGACTGACTTGAGCGTCGGAGGACCATCGTCGGGACCCCTTCCCTAGCTCGGCACTGACGCTGCTTGTGTTGCAGGCGGGAGCGAAGTCCACAGGAGGTCCGCAGGAGCACCACATCCCCAGCATCCACCTTATCAACTTTATGACAGAATCATATTTGGCGCTGTCTATGGGAACGTCATCTGAATCCGAACAAAGAGGATGAAAGACGTTGGACAACTAACTACTGTGACACTCACTCAAGAGGAGTTGGAGGTGCTCGTGCAAATGCGAGCAACGAAAATGATCGAGCATCATCAACAATAGGCACTAGCTAATCGGCAAGCGTTGCAGCCTGCCACGTTGGTAGCCGACAGGTGAGTGGGGCAAGAAGATCGAGCGGAGCAACTCTCCGTATAGGGGCAGAACCGAAGGCCGACCGATACACAGGGGATGGGCCACTTGCGTTGATCCCCTTCCATCGAGCCCTGTTCCAAACCCCCTCGGAGATATCCCAAGCGCATCAGGAGCGAGGACTATCTTCCGACGATGCCCCCGTTCGGGACGCACGAAAGGGCAAAGTGCCCCGAGGCAACACGTCTCTAGAACGGATCAACCGACAGTTCTCAGAGGAGATGTTACAAGACCCTCTGCCCCAACACTACACTTCGTCAGTGATCAGGACGTACAACGGGTCGACCGCCCCAGAAAATCATCTGGATCGGTTCGATAACAAGGCCACGCTGCATCAATACACGGATAGAGTGAAGTGTCGTATCTTCCTCACGACTTTATCCGGATCAGCGCAGCGTTGATTCAGAAGGCTGCCGGACGGCTCGATACAGAGCTTCAAAGACTTCCGAGTCGCTTTCCAACACTACTTTGCCAGCAGTCAGTGCTACCAGAAGATAAGTGTCAGCCTCTTCGCCCTAAAGCAAGGGCCCAAGGAAGTGCTCCGAGCGTACATTCAGCGCTTCAATCAAATGGTCATGGATATCCCCTCGGTCTCGTTCGAGACCATGATGAACGCCTTCACCGAGGGGCTCACCGAGGGAGATTTTGTCGGGTCACTCATCAGGAAGCCGCCCAGGGACTTCGACCACATGCTTAAGAAGGTCAATGAATACATCAATGTGGAAGAAGAACAGACGACCAGGAGAAAGGAGGCATCGATCGAGCATACGACATCGATCGAACGCCGACCGTCAAGCAACCATCAGCCACCCAGGGGGCCAAGGGCTGAAGGAGTACGACCGCACCAGGAGACCAGGGCACATGCCGTACAGCACGTGGCGTCTCATCGACCCAAGGCGTCGAAGGGCAAGGTATGGACGCTTATGTTTTGTTTGTTCCACCAGTCGACAACGCACAACACGCGGGACTGTTGAGGACTGACACTAATCATCAGCTAACCGGCTCCCAGAGGATATCTCCGCCTCTCCCCATCTCCTGATCGGCGAGATCGACATCGATCCACCAGACGGAGAGAGGATGAAAGAAGGTCAGCCGAGCGGCACCATCAGCAGCAGCAGAGGGATAACACTGATCCCTCCCGAATCTCGACTGAGCGAAATAAGCCATCCGCTCGGGAAGAAGAAGATAGGAACAACGTCGCCCGAGGAGAGATAGGCATGATCACCGGAGGGCCAACCGACGATGACTCCAACCGAGCCAGGAAGTCGCATACTGGATGGTTAGAGATCCACGCTGTAGGATGCAGCAAGGAGAGGGTCGAAGGCCCCCAAATCAGCTTCGGCCCTGAAGACTTGGAGGGAGTAGAGATCCCTCATGACAATGCCCTGATCATCCGAGCAGCGATCGCTAACTACACCTTTCGCTGGACTTTTGTCGACACGGGGAGTTCCGTGAACATCATCTTTAAGAAAGCGTTCGATCAACTGCAGATTGACCGAAGCGAGCTGCTGCCCATTGCAACCCCGCTCTACGGATTCACCGGCAACGAAGTACTACCAATCAACCAAGCAAGGTTGGTCATCTCGCTAGGAGAAGAGCCGTTGAGGACCCGGACGATCAACTTCATAGTGGTAGACGCACCATCGGTCTATAACGTTATCTTGGGTCAATCGACCCTCAATGAGTTCCGGGCAATAGTGTCAACTTACTACCAGAAGATAAAGTTCCCAGTGGACGATCAGGTGGGTGAGGTCAAAGGCAACCAATTGGCCGCTCGGCGCTGCTATATGGAGATGGTCAAGGCCAAGGCAAAAGTCGCTTGGAAGATTCCATGGCTAGAGGTAAATGCTATCACTGAAAAACCTCCCACTTTGGTATATGAAGAAAAGGAAAAGACCCGAATCCACCCGAGCCAATCGAAAGCCACAACCTTCGTGGTCGTCGACTTGGAGGAGGAGAAGAAGGCAGAGTTGATTGCCTGCCTCAAATAGAATCACGATTTGTTCTCCTGGTCAACACATGAGCTGCCCAGCATCTCCCCGAGCGTAGCTCAACATGAGCTTCACATCCAACCGGACGCTCTGCCGGTCAAACAAAGAAAAAGAAATTTCAGCGCAGAGCAGAACATGATCATTCGGGCGGAGATAGAGAAGCTACTGGAGGCTGGCCATATCAGAGAAGTCCAATTTCTGAGCTGACTAGCCAATGTTGTGCTAGTCTCCAAGTCGGGCAACAGGTGGCGGGTCTGCATCAACTTCCGTGACTTAAACAAGGTGTGCTCGAAGGACTTCTATTCGCTGCCCAGGATAGATCAAATGGTGGACTCAATGATGGGTTGCGAGCTGATTTGTATGCTTGACGCGTATTAGGGATACCACCAAGTGTTGCTCGCTCGCGAGGACCAAGAGGTCAGCTTCATCACGACCGACAGGACATACTACTACAATGTCATGCCGTTTGGATTGAAGAATGTCGGAGCTACTTACCAGAGGCTAATGAATAAAGTGTTCCGACAGCAAATCGACCATAATATGGAGGTATATGTCGACGACATATTGATTAAATCCATCCAAGCTGCTGACCTATGCGTAGATATAAACAAGGCGTGTCGAACGCTGTGGACTTATGGGATAAAGCTGAATCCCGGTAAGTGCCTGTTTGGCGCAAAGAGTGACCTCTTCTTGGGCTACATCATCACCGAGCGAGGCATCGAAGCCAATCTGAGCAAGGTCCAATCTTTGCAAAACAAGCCCCCACCTCGGAACTTGAAGGAAGCTCAAAAGCTAACCAGTCATATCACGGCGCTATCCAGGTTCATATCCAAGTCGTCCGATCGAAGCCTGCCGTTCTTCAAGGTGCTTCGCTGGGCCACAAAATTCCAATGGGATGCCGAGTGCGACCGGACACTGGGGGAGCTGAAGGAGTATCTAAACTCGTTGTCTGTATTAGCCAAGAAGGTCATGGGTGAGCCACTCTGGATCTATTTGTCATCCAATGAGCATGCGGTCGAGTCGGCTCTAGTTAGGCAGAACGGCCAAGAGCAGCAGCCTATATATTTTTTGAGCCACATATTAAAAGATGCTGAGTCCCACTATACTAGTCTCGAAAAGTTGGCTTATGTATTAGTACTCGCCGCGCGGAGGCTACGCCCGTACTTCCTAGTGCACTCAATAATAGTAATGACTAATAGTGCTTTGGGAAGAGTCCTCTTCAATCCAGAGGCATCCGGGTGGCTGATCAAGTAGATGACAGAACTTAGTGAGTTCGGCATCCAGTATCAACCCCGAGCGGCGATCAAAGCTCAAGCCTTGGCAGATTTCATCATAGAAGTATAGAGTGACAAGCTTGCAACAACATGGAAGATATATGTGGACGGCTCGTCCACTCAGCAATAGGGGTGAGAAAAAATTTGATTAAACCGAATAAACCGATCAAATCGACCGATATTTTAATTTCGGTTTGGTTAATTCGGAATTTCGATTAATTCAGAATTTCGGTTAATTCAATTTAAAAAAATTGGTTATTTCGGTTTAATCGGTTATGGTTTGGTTTTAAAGTTTGTTATTTGGTCAAACCGAAAAAACCAAACCCGAAGGACTTAAATCATAAGTAAACCGATGGTAAACCCTAAAATCCCTATTCTCATCTCCCATCTCCTGATCTCTGCGACTCGCTCCCTCGCCGCCGCTCACGCTCCCGTTCTCGATGTGCCGCCCATCACCGACTCCAGTGATCTGTTCGTGATCAGCGACTCATCGTTCTCTCCTCCCATCGCCTTCTCACTTCTCAGTTCTCACTGAACCTACGACTCCACATCTCCTCTGCCTCTGGTCCGCCCTGCTCAGTCCTCCTTCCTCTCGTTGCCGAGTGACTCCACATCTCCGTCAGTGCTCCAGCCATCCTTCCTCCCTTCTCCGAGCATCTCCTCAGTCCTTCTTGCTCACTGCTCAGCCCTTCCTCCTTTCACCATTCTCTCCACCGGTACTTCCTGCTCACTGCTCAGCAGCCCTCCATCCTCCCATCACTCTCTGTTTGTTCCTCCTTGCTCACTGCTCAGCCCTCCCCTTTCCCGTCACTCTCACCGCTTGCTCATTCATCGAGAGCCCCCTCATCCTCACACCATAGTAGCCAGTAACTGCCCTACGGTATGGGTAAGTAATACCTACTTATAATTTACTCAATATTTTGAAATTAGTAATCATTGATTTTATATGGCATATGAATTCTTTGTTGAACTCAAGTATTTAACAGTAGCTAGATATTCTAAATCCTGATAATAATTATCATCATGTTTAGTCATAAGTTGAGTTTCATATTTATCTTTCAATTTTAGTCATTTATATTTTAAACAGTGTTATCACACCTTGTAATATTTTTGAAATAGTGTTTGTGAATCATCTGTGAACTGTGATCAGTATTTGTATATCAATGCAAGGAGATTTATCAAATATGGATGTTAATGATAGTTGTTCAATACCACAATCTGAAAGTGGTCCTACTGTGGGAACAAAAACTACTGTAGATTCCAAAAGAAAAGCAATGAAACCGAGAAGTGAAGTATGAGATCATTTCATAAAGTTTACTAATGATGCATCAGAGATAAAAGCCAAATGCAAATATTGTGATAAAGAATTTTTTTGTGATCCATATAGGAATGGAACAACAAGTTTGAGATCTCATATTACTTTATGTAAAAAACACCCTGATGTTGTTGAAACAATTCAAGCACAGTTAAGTTTACAAAGTTCAAGAGAGGGTGAGGTGTCTCTAACTTCTTGGAAATTTGATCAAGATGCATCTAGAAAAGCAATAGCTAGAATGATCATAATGGATGAACTTCCTTTCAAATTTGTAGAAAGAGAAGGATTTAAAACATTTATGGCTATGGTATGTCCAAAGTTTCGAATTCCTTCAAGATAGACGATTGCACATGATTATGTTGAATTATATTCAGTTGAAAGGGAAAAATTGAAAAAATTGTTGCATGATTCAACACAAAGAATTTGTTTGACCACTGATACATGGACATCGATTCAAAAAATCAACTATATGTGTCTAACAACTCATTTTATTGATACAAACTGGAATTTACAGAAAAGAATTCTCAATTTTTGTCCAATTACAAGTCATAAAGGAGAGACTATTAGTTTAGCCATTGAAAATTGCTTGAGAGGTTGGGGAATTGACAGAATTTTCACAATTACAGTTGATAATGCAAGTTCAAATGATGTTGCTATCAATACTTTCAGAAAAAAGATGACTAATTGGGGTTCCACTATTTTGAAGGGTGAATATGTTCATATGAGATGTGTAGCTTATATAATTAATTTGATTGTTGCTGATGGTTTAAAAGATATAAATCAATCTGTGATGAAGGTTAGGAATGCAATTAAATATGTTAAGCAATCCTCCTCTAGATTAAGCAAGTTCAAAGAATGTGTTGAGATTGAAAAAATTGAAAGCGAGAACTCATTATGTTTAGATGTACTAACTAGATGGAACTCAACTTTCTTGATGTTGAATACTGCTCAAAAATTTGAAAGAGCTTTTGATAGGTTTGATGAACAAGATCCATGTTTTAAATTAGATCTTCAATATGTAGAATGGCATACCATTTTGAATGAGAATGGAGAGATGATATTTGACTCAGATGGTAAACCTAAAAGAGAATTGAAGACTTTTGATGGGAAGCCAACAAGTATAGATTGGGCTAATGTTAGACATTTTGCATCTCTACTGCAAGTTTTTTATGAGCTAACATTAAAAGTTTCAGGATCTTTGTATGTCACATCCAATACTTTTGCACATGAGATTAGTTATATTTTTACCATCTTGAAGGAGTGGCAAGAAAGTGATGATCTTAATGTGTATTCAATGGGAATTAAAATGAAAAAATAAATTTGACAAGTATTGGGGAGATCCTGAGAAAATGAATAAGTTGCTTTATATTGCGGTGGTGCTTGATCCAAGACATAAATTGGATTTCGTAGAATTTATGTTGATTGAATTATATGGAGATGAGAAGGGTGAAAGAGTAGGAAAGATGATAAAGGACACTTTATTTGCTTTGTACAAGAATTATAAGGAAAAAATGGAGCCTCAATGTAATACTTCAAGAGTTCCATCTATTTCAGAATCAGTTGACAAGGGCAATACTTCAAACAACATGAGTGATTTGAAAAGACAAACAATTATAGCCAAGTATAAGAAACAAAAGTCACAAGTTTTTGGTGATGGCAACATGTCAGAATTAGACAAGTATCTTAGTGAAATAGTTGAAGAGTATTGTGATAATTTTGATATTTTGGGATGGTGGAGGCAAAATTGTCACAGATTTCCTATACTTGCTCAAATTGCTCGTGATGTATTAGCCATTCCGATATCAACAGTTGCTTTAGAATCTGCTTTTAGTACTAGTGGTCGGATACTTGATTGTTTTAGGAGTTCATTGACTCCGAAGGTGGTAGAAAGTCTTATTTGTACTCAAGATTGACTTCGGTTAAATTTGAAACCACTCAACATCGAAGAAATTTTAGAGGATGTGGAAAAACTTGAAAGCGGTAAGTTTTTCTTTTTAAGAAACAGACAATTAGATTTTTATTTATAATTATAAACTTATAAAGAGTATTGTGATAACTTGCATTTTTTATCAGAATTCTCAAAAATTATAATGGACTCATCTTCTTCGATAACACCGGCGATAAACAATGGTATGTTTAAATATTATATTTTATTTAAATTGACCTTGAAGTTATCTAATGATGTAAGTGATCATTTTCAATTGTTGTTACCTTGTTCAATAAACATGTGGCAGTACATGTTGATTTTATGCAATTTGATTTATATAATGTAGGTTGATTTGGAAAGGATTGCAGACACATGGCTATGTTGGGGTTGACCTTGTTGCTTTATGCATTGAAATTGCTTTCCAAATGATGAATTTTATCTTGATGTAATCAAAAGATTGTATGAAGTTTTTTGTATATCTCAAACAAGTAGATGATCTGTTAGCCTAGAACCTTTTGTGCTCATTGTAATTTTGCCTAGATTGTCTTGTGCAATCAAAAACACCCACTTGTTAATAGTAATTCTAACTCCTACTCAACCTTTTTCATAGAATTTTTATATTTGATGACTCAAACTTTTAAAAGTTTACTGCTAAGGCAGCATGCTACACAAAGTTAGGTGCTTTGCTTGAAGGTTTTAAAGATGCGAGAAGTGCACTGAGTTGGATCCATCATTTTCTAAAGGACAAGGAATGGTGCAATCTAATTCCTTATGAAAGAGTATGCTATTACAAAGTTCTTACTTCGGCTATGCTATTTTTATTCTTGATACTAGCAAAGTTCTTACTTCAATAATGTTTTTTTTATGTTCTGTTTGAGACTAGCAATAAGTAATATAGCTTTGTAGAGCTGCGTTTGGTAGCTATTTGATCTCTAAAAGGATTCTTCAATGGGTCTACTATCTTAATAATGTACAAAATTAGTGTTGCTTATGAAAGAAATATCCTCAAGAGACTGATATAGATAGAAGGCTAGTGTGGGTCAAATGAGGCATGTTGGAATAGACATTTGACATTGCCAAGGAATATACCATAAAACCTGACTTTGAATATATCATGATACAAGTACAAACAAGCTAATTTTCCATGAACATAGAGCTACTGAAATAAATAGAATATGTGTTGTCCTTATCTTGTGTTTTTTTAATTGCATATATTTGTTAATGTTGTTTAATGTGCTTCGGTTGATATGCATTCAAGATATTATTTATCAAAAGCTTTTATTTTTTTATCACATAAATTAATATAATTTCAGCTCATGACCAGGTGCATTAAATAGATCAATAAGATTAACAGTGGGAAATTAGTCCAGAAGAATTGAAAGAGAGACAAGTTAGTACATCACTAATTGTCATGAATGCTTCACTTTTGTACATGTTATTTACTCAAATTTGTTTCTAGGCAAAGACTATGCAGGACATGATCCAGAAATACAAAGCATTTTAAGAGAATATGTTATGCAATAAGTACCTTTTAGTTCCCGTATTTAATTTATACCATTTGTATTTTTAGTTCCATGTAAAATTATTAATTTTTGTTTGCCTTTTAGGTTTTGGTTAACTTCCAGTTCCAGGAAAACCGAAAGCTATGTCTTCCAGTCACTAGATGATTAAGCTGTGGCAGTATGCTTATAAGGAGGCTTATTCCTCAACCAGGCCAAGGTAAACCAGGCTTTAATGGCATATTGGTTTTAAGTACTGTCTTTGTTTTATATTCCAAGTAATCTTCTAACTTCTAAGGACATTTTCATTGCAGAGTTGTGCCTGACGGAGATCGACATGGAAGCCCAGTAATTGGTGATAGTGGATGAAGAAATGTTTCTGTTAATGGTATTTGCTTTTGAAGTCGATAGTTTGTTGTGGATAATGCTTCTGAGCTTGGCTTAATTAACTTTCGGAAGCACTTGGATTTTAGTCAAATGCTTGTATAGAACTTAGTTAATATTGCCATCTCTTGTATTTGCAGGTCTCGTAGTGTATAATTTGAATATTACTAACAATGCAATGTTGAATAGCTTGATAAAGTTAGATATATTGAATGTATGAGATGAATGAATTGTTTCAATCACTCTGTAATTTACTCATTAGTATTTTGTCAAATTCAAATCTTTTAAAATGGCCCCTTAAACTGTTGCAGTGGCTTCGAAATACACCATAAAAATTTAAATATTTGCTAGTCAGGCTATCGTCAGAGCTACATTTCAATTGAAGCCACTAACTACGAAGTTGATGAAGACAGACAACATCACAGCATTTGGCTTCTCCCCTCACGTCGGAAATGCTACTTGTTGCACTTGGCAAACGCAGCATCACCTCAGGATTCAGGAAGACTCGCCATTTCAGTGTTGTCTTCATTTCCCAGTTGGAATCAATTGAACTGCAATTTGCAACCTTTCTATCGAGCAAATCTTCCAGCCTATATGCATTTGATCTGGCCCATAAGATTAGGAATAAAAGCTATCAATAATGAATAAAAAGCTTATAAAATATAGACAAGGTAAACAAACACAGTTCGGTGGCAAAGCAAACTCTTTTTATCAATTCGGTGGTTGTACACAAACATAATACATAAAATCAATTATTCGGCTTATTCGATTGAAAACCGAATTAATCGATTTTTAATCGGTTCGGTTTGCTCAGGTTTTAAAGAGGAACTCGGTCGGTTCATTTTTTTTATAAAAATCGGTTTATTCGGGTTCAGTTTATTCGGTTTGGTTTGGTTCGGTTTTAACCGAATACTCACCCCTACTCAGCAAGGTAGTGGGATGACCATATTGCTTATCTCACTGCGAGAGGACCGGATGCAACTGTCCGTTCGGCTGGACTACCGAGCCACTAACAACGAAGCCGAGTATAAGGCGTTGATAGCCGGCCTACAAGCGACTCGGCACGTGGGAGCGGTTAAAGTCCTCATCCACTCAGACTCCCAGCTCGTCACCTAGCAACTATCTGGGACCTTCGATATAAGAAATACACGGCTGAGGCTCTATGCCAAGGCTTTCGAGAAGCTGAAAACCAACTTCCAGGAGGTCGTTATACAAAAGATCCCCCGATCGGAGAACTAGACGACCGATGAGTTAGCGGAACTAGCCAACTCGTTGATGCCGATCGTCATAGATCATCCAATCGAACAAGTCTCGCTAATAGCACACATCGACCGAATGAAGGAAATAACCTTCCCGAGCAACTGAAGGACAACCCTGATGGAGTTTCTACGTTCGGGAGCTGCACCTGTCGATCCGGAAGAAGCTTGCTTGCTGAAGAAGAGGGTCGGATGGTTCACCTTGATTGGGGATCAACTATACAAGAAAGCCTTCTCCAGGCCCCTCCTCAAGTGTGTCGGATCGGAAGACGTTAAGTATATCTTGAAGGAGGTGCACCAAGGCTCTTGCGGAGGTCACCCGGGCGGTCGTGCATTAACCCGCAAGATACTCCTGGCCGGATATTTTAGGCTGACCCTCCAAGCGGACGTCGCTCAAATGGTGGCCACCTGCTTGTCCTGCCAGAAGTATCACAACATGCCACACCGACCGACCGAGAAAATGAAGACGTCCACGGTATCATGTCCGTTCGACCAGTGGGGCATGGACATCGTTGGGCCTTTTCCTATGGCGACCGATCAGCGGAAGTTTCTGCTCATTGCGGTGGACTATTCGAAGTGGGTAGAGGACGAGCCACTTGTGAGGATCACCGAGCAAATAGTCACCAAATTTATTTGGTAGAACATTATTTGTCAGTTTGGAGTCCCACGTCGACTCGTGTTCGACAATAAAGATAGTTCGCCGTTCGAGAGCTCAGAGAGTGGTGTGAAAGCTATGCCATCCAACAATCCTTCATCTCAATGGCCTATCCTCAGCACAACGGGCAAGCCGAAGTCGCTAATCAGGAGATTCTCAGAGTCTTATATGCTCGGCTTGACCAAATGAGAGGAAGCTGGGTTGACGAGCTACCAAGTGTGCTGTGGGCTCTCCGCACGACTCCAAAAGAGATGACCGGCACAACCCCATTTCATTTGGTGTACGACGGCGAAGCAGTGGTCCCTGTAGAAGTGGAAGTGGAGTTCGATCGGGTGCAGCTCTATGACGAATGGAATGCTGAACGGAGGCATATGGAGCTCGACCTAGTGGACAAAACACGCGCTAAAGCAGTCGTTCGGCTAACAGCTTACCGGCAACGGATAAAGCAAAACTACAACCAGAGAGTAATCCCAAGATCCTTCCAGGTCGGCGATCTCATCTAGAAGAAAGTGAAGTCGGTCGGCGACGTCACTAAACTCGAAGCCCCACGGGCAGGGCCTTTCAAGGTCGTATAGAGGCTCTGTTCAGGCGCCTACTATCTGGAGGACGAGGAGAGAAGGAAGCTCGAGAGGCCATGGAGTGCGAACCATCTTCAACCGTACAGGGCTGGATGAGAGGTGCGCAAGTGAATATAGAATACTATGTACTGTATTTCTTGTATGTCTCTCGAGTACAGGGCAAAATTTGAATAAAAAAGCAGAAGCCCCTTGAAGTATATCTTCCTCAAATGGTCGAGTGGCGACCTTAAACCTAAGTTCATGACGATCATCGAGCGGCAGTGTTAAACGCGGGTCTACCTCAAATCGTCAAGCGGTGACGTTAAACACGGGTCTACCCCAAACCGTCGAGCGGCGACGTTAAACGCGGGTCTACCTCAAATCTTCGAGCGACAACGTTAAATCTTGTCTCCATCGACTGTTGAGAGACGACGTTAAACGCAGGTCTACCCCAAACTGTTGAGCGGCGACGTTAAAACGTTGTTTTCACCGACCGTCGAGCGGCGACGTTAAACCCGGGTCTACCTCATATCGTCAAGCAGTGACGTTAAACTCTTGTCTCTATCAGTGGTCGAGCGGCGACCTTAAACCTGAGTCTTCGTCAAACCGTCGAGCGACGACGTTAAACTCTTATCTCCATCAACGGTCGAGCGGTGACCTTAAACCCGAGTCTTCGTCAAACCGTTGAGTAGTGACGTTAAACTCTTGTCCCCTTCAACGGTCGAGCGACGACCTTAAACCCGAGTCTACGATAAATCGTCGAGCGACGATGTTAAAACTTTGTCTCCACCAACCATCAAGCGACGATGTTAAACACGAGCTCACAACAAATCGTCAAGTGGCGTAAACCCCTGCCTCCGACAACGGTCGATCGACGACCTTAAACACTTGGCTCAGTGAGATTACAAACAGTGGCTACTCAAAGGCCCAAGTCTGCAAAATAAAGTGACCATTCGACATTGCTCTTCGAAGCGTCCCACAAATCGATCGGCAGTGCATAGAACTAGTGCGCCACTGAATGCGAGGTGGATCGATCGTCTATGAAGACCAATGTGGGCGAGCGGAGTCACAGGCTGCGAGGTCGTTTTGAAGTCAAAGGAGTCGGAAAAACATGCAAGGGAATAAAAGTCGTCCGAACAGATGAACATTCATTAAAGCTCAGAAGATTACATATTATATGGCTCTGCCTCACTCGAGATAATCTAAGGCGTCATCGGACAGCGCGGTTGTAAGCTTGTCCCTGCTTATGACCTTGCTGGTCAAATCGGCCGGCAGGTGACCTCCCTCGCGAAGCTGATCGATCATCCCGTAGATCGCCAAGTCAAATAGTTGGAGTGCCCGGTCAGCAACTTTATCACAAAATGCGTTCGAGCGGATGTAGGCTTGTTTCATGGTCTCGAACCTACTCCCCTCGGCACCTTGATAAATCCTCAATTCCTCTCGAGAGCCCTCCGACCAGCTCGTCCTTGGCGGCAGCTAGCGCAGAGTCCTTGGCGGCAGCTAGCACAGCGTCCTTGGAGGTAATTTGGCCTTGGAGGGTCGTCTCTTCGGCCGATCGACTGCTCCGCTCGACAATCAAAAAGTTTTCGACCTCCTTCAGCTTATGGGCGAGAGCCCGGGCCTCCTTATTCTTCTCATCCAGGTCGGCGATGGCTCGGTTCTTCCTCGCGTTCGTTGATTCGATCTTATTATCGAAAGTGGAGACCTACTTATTCAGCCGCTCCAGCATGGTGGCCTGCCCAGCGCTCTTGGCCCATTCGACCTCGAGCAGCTTATCGCTCTTCTCCAGAGTGGCTTGGAGTCAATCCACCTCGGCATCTGTCTTTTCCTGAGCGACGGAGGATTGATCGCTCGACGCCTTCAGTTATTTTACTTCCTCCTCCAAAAATGTGAGTCTGTGACACATGGCCAGGCTCTCCACCCAATATTACGGACAAGCAAAAAAGAGTTCGTGAGTGCCGATCGGAGGTAAATTATGAATGTACAATAAAGTACTTACGCAGTGAACATTTGGATGTGACTGTTCGCCAGGGCACCCAGAGGCATCGTCGTCGCATGGGCTCGTGCGTCCTCCCAGATCTTTGCGAGCGGTCCCTGGATACTAATCTGATGCTCAGGGCCTGGGTACCCGTCACTCGGCTTGTTGTACTCTTCGGTGGGCAAATGGAGGATCATAGTGATATGGTGTTGGCCGCTCGAGGCCGACTGCGCCGAAGTTGCTCGGCCCGAGGGGTGAGACACCGTCGTCAAACGGATGTGGGACTTCTGAACCTTGGAGGGCTTCAAGTTAGTGGCATGAAGGCAACTGGCGACGTGACTTGAGTCCCTTGTGGCAGCTCGGCAAGGGACTGTTAGAGTGTATACTAAAATCCTAGCTTTTTGTAAACATTTACTTTGAAATAAAGAATCACATTGGTCAAACGTCTATATTTATGTGCTAAGTATAGTTGTTCAATTAATTTGTATTGTGAATAACATGGTGTGTGGTGTCACACATAGAAGATCATGTTATCAGTTCCTTATAAGTTATAAATAGTAGCTCACGACTAAGATAGATAGAAACAAACCATCGGAATAGTCGTAGTGTTATTTGATATTAGTTTGTCTTAACTATAAAATTACACTAGTACACTCTGAGTGTATTGAGCAGGACCATTTGAGGTAGTTTCTTTTTATACTGACTCTTTAAAAGAACAAGACCTCTGTTGTTATGGAAATGTGTACTCTTAATCATGATATAATAACAAGCACGTATACTTAATATTTATTTCTTTAATTTATCAAAGGGTGCGATTTAGTTCGATAAATCAATAGGCCCGATAAGTTGGGAAATGATATTGAAACTGTGTCCTAGCAATCTAGGTTGATGATGTCCCTAAGAAGAGCTCATAAGCATTGTCATGTAAACCCTGCAGGTGGACTTAATTCGACATGACAATAAAGTTGAGTGGTACTACTCTTGGAGCTAGATATTAATTAAGTGAGGTGTCAGTAACTCATTTAATTAGTGGACATTTGATATCTTAAACACAGGGAGATTAACACACTCATGATAAGAAGGAGCTCATATAGTATTGTGGGATTGGTGCGGTAGTTCAATAATAACTCTTTAGTGGTATGAGTTATTATTGATGAACTCGAGTTGGGTGTTTGGGGTGAACACAGGAGCTCAAGTGTTGGTGCGGGAAGCATCCGACGATCGAACCTAAGTTTTGATAATGGCAAAAGATTCAAAGTTAAGGTTATGTTGTGATCTAACAAGTCTGTTTAAGTGTTTCAGAAAAAGTCCTAGCTGTGGTTAGACAAGTGAAAACCCTAGGGGGTGGTAACCCTAGGCCATAGAGGGTGGTAACCCTATGCGAAAAGTCTTGGTGGGTCGAGTGCTTCAGGAAAAAGTCCTAGGGGGTAACCCTAGGTGGAAAGTCCTGGTGTCGCGAACCAGGTGAAAAACTGGACCAGCCGGGAAGCAGAAGTCCAACAGAAAGTCCGGAAGCATCGAGCACCGAGCAAAAGTCCAGTCGATCTGGAGGATCACACTGGCAACAGGTAAATCTCCTGAGTGGAGTAGGTGAGGACGCGTTCCCCGTAGAGGGAACAGTAGGCGTCGGGTTGACTTAGGGTTTCCGGTCGAAAATCTGAAGTCAGACTCGGACAGTCGGGAGACTGTCAAACTTTAATTCATTATTATTATTGTGCACTAACTCTGTGTTGCAGGTACTCTGGACTAACACATTTTGCAGGAACCAAAAAACACAAGCTAAGCTCGGATGTACAGTGTCCGAGGCGCCTCCATGGGGCTTAGAGGCGCCTCGGGTGCGAGCCAGCTTCTGCCAACGCAGCTCAGTGGAGGCGCCTTGGTCCAGACCGGAGGCGCCTTGGACTGGGCTTTGAAGGCACCTTGGAGAGCACAGAAGGCGCCTTGAAGGGATAAGTCACGACCAGTTCAGGCTTGATCCACGCGGGCGACTCGACCATCCTGGAGGCGCCTTGGATGACTTTTAAGGCGCCTTGAACACCCTTTATAAGCAGTACTCGACCAGCAGCTCAGAACAACTGGTCCTAAGCGATTCTCTTATGACAAGCTGCAAACTCAACGACCCCGAAGTGCTGTAGCAACATCCCGACGACCCGGAACTCCAAATTCGCTATTTTTAAGTGTTGTCGGTATACTTTAACTTATGTTTATTGTACTTAATCTGTCGTATTTTCGAACTTATAGTTGTTGCCCACTGAAAGCGGTCAACGACCGTGGGCCTTCGAGTAGGAGTCGAGATAGGCTCCGAACGAAGTAACCTCTCGTGTCTTTTGCGTGTTTGTGCATCTTTATTTCCGCTACTTTATAACTCAATAGTTTTACGAATTTGAAACAGTGAAAGCCACGAGCGCTATTCACCCTCCCCTCTAGCGCTTCTCGATCCAACAATTGGTATTAGAGCGGGGTCGTTTTGAATCAGTGCAACCACTATTCAAAATATTTTTTCGTGGTATTTTCAGATTTTTCGAAGTCAAATTAGAATTATCTTAAGAGCTACATTCTAATTGTTTTATCGAATCGGTTTTGCTCGAGGTTGGTACAATACCACTCGAGCTCATTTTTCCCATCTTTCTCCCGCACTACTAATCCAAGACCCAGTCTTGGAACCGATTTTATTGTTTTTGTCATTCAGGATTTTAAATGGCCCAACAAGAAGGTTTCAGCACCGTTCGCACCCCCACTTTTTTCCGGAGAAGATTTCGGATATTGGAAGGGATGAATGGAAACCTTCCTCAAGACACAATTCGACACGTGGATGATAATCAAGACCGGACTACAACTGCCATCCGACGAAGACGGCAAGCCAACACCCTGCGAAAAATGGGAATCGTCCCTAATCAAGAAGGTGGAAGCTGATGCCAGAGCAACCTGCACCCTCCAATTCGGACTGACCAAGGAGGAACTTAATAGAGTTGGATCATTCTCCAGCACAAAAGAGCTTTGGAAGAAGCTCATCGAACTCCACGAGGGAACCTCCGACATAAAAGTAAGTAAACGTGACTTGTTGCTTAATAAATTATATAACCTAAAAATGCAGGAAGATGAGACGTCCTGTCAACTCCACGCACGTATACAAGATATCCTCAACTCCCTCCACGCAATCGGTCAAAAGGTCGAGAATAGGGACATCATAAGGTATGCACTCAACTCTTTCCCTAAGAGTACATTGTGGGCATCAATGGTAGATGCATACAAAGTCTCCAAAGATTTATCTTCAATTAGATTAGACGAGCTATTTTTAGAATTCGAACTTCATGAGCAGACTAATACACAGCCTTCCGAGAAAGGAATTGCTTTGCTTGCAGGTACCGGTGGAGCTCGCGAATCAAGATCACGTCGAAGAACCGAACAGGAGCCGAAAGCATAAACCGACTCAGAAGAAGAAGACAATGAACTAACCATTGAACTCATGAACCTTGTGAAAAGATTTTACAAGAAGAAGAAAGGCTTCAACAAGAGGGACCTAAAGAAGGCAGTCCAATCCAAAGAGGCCCAACCGAATTCTAAGGTAAAATTTGAGGTGATCTACTACGGATGCAACCAGAAGGGGCACATCAAGGTCAACTGCCCCAACCAAAAGGAAGCCAAGAAGCAGAGAAGGAAGAAGGCCCTGAAGGCGACATGGGATGAATCTTCCTCAGAAGATGACGACGACGAACTCGATCATATGAGTTTCCTTGCGCTGATGGCCCGGGACCAAATCAACCTGTCCGAGAGTGAGAGCGAGTCGGAGGCCGAGTCCGAGCAAAGCCACGGATCCGTATCCGTTTCCAAAGGGCCCGATCCCTCTGTAAGTATCTCTCGACTCAATAATTTAATTATCTATTACGAAAGTTAGCTAAATCAAACCTTAGAGTCAAGTCACTTCTAAAGGAAGTAGAAGTCCTTAAAGAAGTGACTAACTCCGAATCTTTGACTTAACTAGTTCAGACTGGAAACTCAACTCAAGTCCAAAAACTTGTAGAAGAGAATTCCAGCCTGAAAATTCAAGTCAAAGATCTGGAGAAAACACTAGAACGATTTTCTTTAGGTTCCAAGAATCTTGACCTAATTCTTGGGACACAAAGAGCCGTTTACAATAGAACTGGTGTAGGATTTAAACCAAAGAAAAAATATAAATCTTATTTATCTTTTGTACAAAGAGCAAATAGAAAAACAACCCAAGCATGGGTCTCCAAGTCCAAATTGATTAATCAAGTTGGACTTGGTCAATATTGGATCCCGAAGGATCAAATACACTATCTCGATAGATCATATCGAAGCTATGATCCAGGGGGAGCAAAAAGAAAGACGATATTAATAAAACGAACATAAATTAAAAAATTTTAAATTCAAAATTCAATTAAAAATTAAAAATTCAAAATTCAAAATTCAAAATTCAAAATTCAAAAATAAATTAAAAATTCAAAATTCAAAATTAAATAAAAAAATTTAAAATTCAATTAAAAATTTAAAATTCAAAATTCAATTAAAAATTTGAAATTAAATTAAAAACTCAAAATTAGAAACTCAATTCGAAATTAATTCAAAATTAAAAGTAAAACTTAAATCAAATAAAAATAGAAGGAGGATCCAGAATAGCTGACACCCCAACTAATCTACCCGACAGGGTAATCGAACTTTACCTACCCGGCAGGGTAAATAGGGTTAGATTAAAATGAGCTAGGTTTAACTTGACCCACGGTACTGGTGAAATATTGGATGATAGTACGTTGGGGAAACTTAGTCATCGCATGTCTAGGAAGATATGGCTTCGACCTGGTGCATTTGGCTAAGTGAAACTGACCGAAGCTACCCTCTATGGATCCTAACTAGTTAGACCAAGGTTTTGTTCTAAGTTCAATGGGTAGGACTATTTGGAAAACCTCGAAGGCATGGTTACTTTAATGATGTCCTTGTGACTCACCATAGCCCAGAAGTTGCCTGCTTGTTGAACTCAAAACTAAATCTAAATCTAACACAAAGTTAAACAAAACCCTTAAATTGAAACTGATTCATCTCACAAAATTATAGGATTTCCTGATTGAAAATTTAGATCAGGTGAGATGACTAAGTAATTAAAATTAATTCAAAATTAAACTCGTAATTAAAATAAATTCAAATTTTAACTCGTAATTAAAATTAATCAAACTTAATTATTTTTAAAATTAATCAAACTTAATTATTTTTAAAATTAATCAAACTTAATTATTTTCAAAATTAATCAAACTTAATCACTTCACTTTCTTTTCATCAAATAGAGTCCAATTCAAACAATTTATGTGTAGGAACATAAAGAATTGGATCAATGGATGTTAGATAGTGGATGCTCCAGACACATCACTGGAGATAAATTAAAGTTCACAAAGCTCAAACTAAAGAATTTAGGGTCTGTTGCATTCGGCAACAACGACAAACTTAAGGTAATCGGAAGAGGTAACATCGAACTTAGTTCCGATTTTATTATTTGAAAAGTTCTATTAGTTGAAACTTCAATTTTAATCTTCTAAGTATAAGCCAATTGTGTGATAGTGGATACTTAGTTACCTTTGACAAATCTAGTTGTTTAGTTAAAAATATTGAAAACCCTGAAATCACACTTAAGGGGCTTAGGAAAAATAATATGTACTCAATTGATCTACCCACTTCATCAATAAAGTATTTTCTAACACAAGAAGAGGAAACTGAGTTGTGGCACAGAAGATTGGGTCACACTCACACTAGACTCATTTCAAAAATGAGTCAAAATGATCTAGTTAAAGGTTTGCCAAAATTAAAATTTATTGAAAACTCAATCTGTAATGCTTGTCAACAAGGAAAACAAACCAAGTCAACCCACAAATCAACTAATCTAGAAAGAACTAACTCTTTACTTGAGCTCCTTCACCTTGACCTATTTGATTCACATGGAGCCAAGTCACTAAGCAAGAACCTGTATTGCTTAGTTATAATTGATGACCACTCTAGGTTCACCTGGGTAAAATTTCTAAAAACAAAAGATGGAACTTTTGAAGAATTTAGTAATTTTTGCAAATTAACAGAAAATGAAAAAGATACTAAAATTAAAAGAATAAGAAGTGATCATGGGGGGAATTTGAAAATCATAGGTTTATCCAATTCTGTAAAATCAATGGATACCAACATGAATTTTCATGTCCTAGAACCCCCCCAACAAAATGGTCTAGTATAACGTAAAAATAGAACCCTACAAGAAGCCGCTAGAACCATGCTAAATGAATATAACTTAAATTATCAATTTTGGGCCGAAACCATAAATACAGCAAATTATATTCAAAATAAAATTCTGATTAACAAACTTCACAATAAAACTCCTTATGAAATGTATTATAATAAAATTCCCAACCTAAACTATTTAAAAGTTTTTGGATGTAAAGTTCTTTTTAGGGTACTCCACAACCAGTAGGGCTTATAGAGTCTATAACCAAAATACTCTAAAAGTTGAAGAAACAACTAATATAATATTTGATGAAGAAAATAATCTACCTAATTTAAATGAAAATGTTGACATTAATCCAAGAATTATTGAAGACGATGAAATTCAACTTAACACTAATAAACCAGAGGAACCAATTTCTGACCCCAAACATAAGACCAACTAGAGTAAATACTTCTCACCCACCTGACCAAATTTTGGGTGATCCAAACCTAGGAGTCAGAACTAGATCCTCTTATAGAAACCTTAGTCAGATTGCCCTTATTTCTAAAATTGAACCTAAAACTATAGAAGAAGCCCTACCTGACCCAGACTGGATCATTGCTATACAGGAAGAGTTAGCCCAATTTGATAGAAATCAAGTCTGGCAACTTGTACCTAAACCCTTAAATAAATCAATAATAGATACCAAATGGGTATTTAGAAACAAGTTGGATGATCAGGGTGAAATAATTAGAAATAAGGCTAGACTAGTAGCCAAAGGATCTAGTCAAGTTGAGGGTTTAGACTATGACGAAACCTATGCACCAGTAGCTAGACTCGAATCTATTAGGATGTTGTTAGCCTATACAACATATAAAGGGTTTAGGTTATACCAAATGGATGTAAAATCCGCGTTCCTAAATGAGTTAATTAAGGAAGAGGTCTATATAAACCAACCCCCAGGATTTGAGGACTTAGACTACTCTAATCATGTATTTAAATTGAAAAAGACCTTATATGGACTTAAACAAGCTCCTAGAGCATGGTATGAACGGTTATCCAATTACTTAACATCCAAAGGCTTTAACCAAGGTCACATAGATTCGACCCTATTTGTAAAAACTATAGAAAAAGACATCTTCATAGCCCAAATCTATGTTGATGATATAATTTTTGGCTCAATTAACTCTAAATTTCTAAAAGAATTCGTTAAATTAATGAAAAATGAATTTGAAATTAGTATGGTTGGGGAACTAAATTTTTTCTTAGGTTTACAAATTAAACAAACGAAAGATGGAATCTATATTTACCAAACTAAATATGCTAAAGAACTAATTAAAAAATTTGGCATGGAAAATTTAAAAATCATAAATACCCCAATGGCCACTAACATCAACATTGACTCTGACCCAGAAGGAAAACCAGTAGACCCAAAGTACTATAGAAGTATAATAGGAAGCCTACTCTACCTAACTGCAAGTCAACCATATATAATATTTGCAGTTGGTATGTGCGCAAAATACCAATCTTGTACAAAAGAATCACATCTAACATATGTTAAAAGAATACTTAGGTATATTAAGGGCACCCTTAATATAGGACTTTGGTATCCTAGAACTAGCACATTTGACCTTTTTTACTATTCTGACTCAGATTATGCCGGGTGCAAATTAGACAGAAAAAAGTACAAGTGGTAGCTGCCAAATCCTAGGTCAGTGCCTAGTAAGTTGGTCAAGCAGAAAATAACATTGTGTTGCTCTGTCCACCACTGAAGCTGAATACATAGCCCTAGGAGAGTGTGCCTCTCAACTTTTATGGATGATGCATACCTTAAAAGACTATCAATTAGAATACAAAAATATAAAAATTTTAATTGATAATATAAGCTCAATTAATCTAACAAAAAATCCAATTCACCACTCTAGGACTAAACACATAGAGGTAAAACACCACTTTGTAAGAGATCACGTAGCTAAAGGTGAAATTGCACTCAACCATGTTGAGTCCAAATCAAACCTAGCTGACATTTTTACAAAATCCTTACCTGAACTTGAGTTCAATACACTAAGAAGACAAATAGGAATGGGTTGGGTAGAATAGATGTTGGTTTTCAAAACTCATTGTCTTACTTCAAAACTCTTATTTAATCATCCTATTTTTTAAAAATTCTAGGAAAAATAAAGGTTTCAAAATCCCAATTTCTTAGAATTGTCAAAAGTTGGACTTAGTTTAGGCTCTTCCCTAGAAATCATGTTCCCCTAGATTTAAGCCAGAGCATCTCACAAACACCTAGGCATACCTTGCTTGTGTTTGAAAAACATAGAACGACGTGAGATGTATAGGGTACAGCCTGGACTCCAGTATGCTTATATCTGTGCATCATTATGAGTCTGAGCATTAAATACCTTATTAACAGTAATCAGATTAAGTCATCCAGCCTTAGTCAAATCTAACTGGACCAAATGACTTAACTTGACTAACCAAGTGAAAGCTATTACCCTCTAGGCAATAAACAAGTAGCTAAAGGTTAGACAGTTGGTGAAAGAAATGGAGATTGTAAGATTGAGCATGCGTGTACTTTAGGGCTCTGATACCTGATCAAAACAATTTGGATAACTTAACATCTATTTAACTTTACTCATGCTTGGACTTAAGGACCAACTAAATTTAAATAAATAACCTAAATTAAATAGTTAATCCCTCTTCGTCCTAAAATTTAACAAGTTCTTACTCCTATTTTTTCAAAATTAAGTTTTTTAAAAAATTAAGCTAAGTACCTTCTTAAACTGAAGCTACATTTTCAAAATTCAATGTTTGCAAAAGGCTTAGCTAAGTGATTCATATAGCAACTTTCTAACTTTCTCAAACTTAGCCAACCTTGAAATCTAACTTTATAACTTTTTGCTAAAATATTTTTCTAAGTTACCTCTCAGATTCATTCGTTACTTAGCTAAAAGTATTAAAAGCATATCCTTGCAAAATTTAACTCATTGCTTTCAAAATATTTCTGCTAAGTAAGAAGAGACTTCAAAATTTTTTTGGCTCCAAAAATTCTTTAAAATCTAGTTAAGTTTTTTTTCTAACAGATTTTTAAAATTTAGCTAAGTATCTTTCAAAAAAAAAAACAACTAAGTTTCAAAAGAAGTCAACCATATATTAGCCTTTTAAACTTAGGTGAAAAATATTTCTTTTAAGTCCTCTTTCTCCCTTAGCTAACAGTTTTTTCAGTAAAATTTAATTATAAGCTAAGTGTTACACAAGCATTTTTTTCCCCTTTTTTCAAAGCCTAATCTGTTAAAACTTGTTTTAGACTGGCTTATTTTTGATAAATGGCAAAAGGGGAGAGTAGGGAAATTCAAAAGTAAAAGAAAGTTTGATTCAAAAAGAAAGCCCTGTATTAAGGGGGAGCTTCACAAAGTTTAAGTGTTAGCTTAAGTTATGCGTGTATTTGAAATTATATACTTAAGCTTGCTCACTTAAACCTTTTAAATATATTTATGCATTTGTTTTACTTAACTTTGAATTTGGGTTGCCATAATCAAAAAGGGGGAGATTGTTGGTGTGGGAAGCATCCGACGATCGAACCTAAGTTTTGATAATGACAAAAGATTCAAAGTTAAGGTTATGTTGTGATCTAACAAGTCTGTTTAAGTGTTTCAGGAAAAGTCCTAGCTGTGGTTAGGCAAGTGAAAACCCTAAGGGGTGGTAACCCTATGCGGAAAGTCTTGGTGGGTCGAGTGTTTCAGGCAAAAGTCCTAGGGGGGGGGGGGGGTAACCCTAGGTGGAAAGTTCTGGTATTGCGAACCAGGTGAAAGATTGGACCAGCCGGGAAGCGGAAGTCCAGCAGAAAGTCCGGAAGCATCGAGCAGCGAGCAAAAGTCCAGTCGATCTGGAGGATCACACTGGCAACAGGTAAATCTCCTGAGTGGAGTAGGTGAGGACGCGTTCCTCATAGAAGGAACAGTAGGCGTCAGGTCGACTTAGGGTTTCTAGTCGAAAATCTGAAGTCAGACTCGGACAGTCGGGAGACTGTCAAACTTTAATTCATTATTATTATTGTGCACTAACTCTGTGTTGCAGGTACTCTGTGTTGGTGCAGCGGAAGCCGGCAAGATGGGGATGAATTGCTGAAAATAAAAATTAAACTATACCCTCCTCGTACTTTCAACTCAATTAGTGCAATAGTGATAAATTAATAAAGCAATAAAAACTAAATAAAGAAATACAGAGAAGATCAGGATTTTAACCTGGTTACAACCAAGAAGGTTGTTAATCCAGGGCAGTAGAAAAAGCGCAGTAGAAAAATTCTCCTTCTCTGAAGGCGGAGAAGCCTTTTACACTTCGGAAGCTCAGAACTATTGCTAGGAAACACTACACAGTTGATTGCTTGAGTTGTTGTTGAATTCTTAGCTCCAGGGGCCTTTATATAGGCCCTGGAAATCTTATCCCGAGAGTCCAAGGCGCCTCCAACAGGGTTTAAGGCACCTCCAACTCAATCTGCGGATAAAACTTTATCCGCAGCGCAAACGGTCAAACTGACCTGCTCAAGGCGCCTTAAACAATCCATTCAAGTCGCCTTCAATGTGTTTAAGGCGCCTTCAAGGTTCCTGCTACAGTAATTTCTGCTACAGTAACTTCCAGCCTCTTTTGACTCCTTTTCTTCTTCACTTTGTCTTCTGAAGCTCCGTTTGTTTGGGTGATTTCGGCCAACCAAAATAGGGCTCACCCGAACCCAATTTCCGGCCTTCTCCTCGAGTAGCCTTCCGTCTCGGCTTAACGTCCCTCGAACGCCGCACACGCTCTTCACGCCCACCGGAGTACTCTTCCGCAGCTCTCTCGTCCTTCGGACGCACCGAGCCCGTCGGCTCCCTTCCTGTGCCGTCCTTCTCGCTAGCTGCGTCTTCCGCTCGACTTCCTGTGTTCCTAAGCTCCTACACACTCAAACACAGGGATCAAATACAGCAGGACCTAACCAACTTGGTTGATCTCATCAAAACTACCACGGGGTCCAACAATCTCCCCCTTTTTATGTGCATCAACCCAAGTTCAAGTTAGGGTTAAAATAGACATAAAAAGTAATTTTAAAGAAAAATGACTAAACTAACAAGTTAAATATAATTTTTGCAATTAGTAAAATTGCAACAAAAAATAGAAAAAGAAATTTAAATTTTAAATTTTTTCTAACTCCCCCTAAACTTGTACTTTTCTCTCCCCCTTTGATTACAGCAAAAACGGGGTTAATAAAAATAGAGAGAATTATCCAATAATATGTTAGGTAAAATAAATGGTTCAAAAATATTCCAAGTAAGAATGAAATTTTGAAAAATTTTCTAGGTAAAATTTTGCAAGTCAAAAAGTTTCCACAAAAAAATTTTCAAGTTAAAAAATTTTCCAAAAAATTTTAGTAAAATGAATTTTTGAAATTTTCAGAAGAATATTTAAAAAAAATCTAAGTTAAATTACTTTTTAGAATTATAGAAAAGACTTTTAACTTAGGCGAAAATAATAAATTTTTTTTATTATTATTATTAAAACAAAATTCATTCTCAAGTTATTGCCATTTCTCTAACCTTATTATGATATCTAAATTTCCACTTTAGTTTATCATAATTTTTTAGATTTAAGGAAAACAATATTAAGTATGCGAAAAATTGTTTTGACAAAATAATTGATAAAAGATCTTTTGATAATTCGTTCGACAAATTATTTTGTAACTCACAAGAATCTTTTGGCAATGTTTTTAGTTTCATAAATTCTTTCAACAAAATAGTTGGTAAAAAATATTTCGACGGTGTTTTTAATTGGTAAGATTCGTTCGAAATTTTTTTTTCTAATCCAGAAAATTCTTTCGAAGATTTAATTTTTAATTTGCAAAAATTTTCAGGTACCTTCTCGATTAATGTAATTAATTGTTCAGAAGGTGGAGACCATACCTGACTTACCTTGTCAGCTGTTGATTCTCCCCCTGTCGAGTTGCTTTCTTCCGAAGTCTCTTCCTCTTCATCGATGCTCATCTGGGATGAGCTTTCTGTGACTTCAGGATGGAATTCGGCTGTTGGGGCTGTTGCGGCATTTACCTTGGATTCAGACTCTTCATAGATCTTTAAGAACTTTTCCCAAAGTTCTTTTGCGCTATTGTACTCTCCGACTTTGTCGAGGTCTTCATTTGGTATTGTGGTTAGAAGATGAAATTCAGCCCGCGCATTTGCCATCGACTCATCACGTTGCTTCTCGTTCCAGAGGTATTTCTCGAGCTCTTCTCCGTTTACTTTCTTTGGTGCTTCATAACCAGATTTCATTATTAAATAAATACCAAAATCAGACTTAAGGTATACCTCCATTTTTTGCTTCCATGAAGCAAACTCCCCCTCGAATGTAGGTGGGTAGTCACTGGCTCCAGCCATCGTCTAGATCTTCGTGCTTCAGTCGGCGGTTAGTCCTTCCGAGGCGGTCCGGCTCTGATACCACTTGTTGGTGCAGCGGAGGCCGGCAAGAGGGGGGTGAATTGCTGAAAACAAAAATTAAACTATACCCTCCTCGTACTTTCAACTCAATTAGTGCAATAGTGATAAATTAATAAAGCAATAAAAACTAAATAGAGAAATACAGAGAAGATCAGGATTTTAACCTGGTTACAACCAAGAAGGTTGTTAATCCAGGGCAGTAGAAAGAGCGCAGTAGAAAAATTCTCCTTCTCTGAAGTTGGAGAAGCCTTTTACACTTTGGAAGCTCAGAACTATTGCTAGGAAACACTACACAGTTGATTGCTTGAGTTGTTGTTGAAATCCTAGCTCCATGGGCCTTTATATAGGCCCTGGAAATCTTATCCCGAGAGTCCAAGGCGCCTCCAACAGGGTTTAAGGCGCCTCCAACTCAATCTGCGGATAAAACTTTATCCGCAGCGCAAACGGTCAAACTAACCTGCTTAAGGCGCCTTAAACAATCCATTCAAGGCACCTTCAATGTGTTTAAGGCGCCTTCAATGTGTTTAAGGCGCCTTCAAGGTTCCTGCTACAGTAATTTCTGCTACAGTAACTTCCAGCCTCTTTTGACTCCTTTTCTTCTTCACTTTGTCTTCTGAAGCTCCGTTTGTTTGGGTGATTTCGGCCAACCAAAATAGGGCTCACCCGAACCCAATTTCCGGCTTTCTCCTCGAGCAGCCTTCTGTCTCGGCTTAACGTCCCTCGAACGCCGCGCACGCTCTTCACGCCCACCGGAGTACTCTTCCGCAGCTCTCTCGTCCTTCGGACGCACCGAGCCCGTCGGCTCCCTTCCCGTGCCGTCCTTCTCGCTAGCTGCGTCTTCCGCTCGACTTCCTGTGTTCCTAAGCTCCTGCACACTCAGACACAGGGATCAAACACAGCAGGACCTAACCAACTTGGTTGATCACATCAAAACTACCACGGGGTCCAACACTCTGGACTAACGCATTTTACAGGTACCAAAAAACACAAGCTAAGCTCGGATGTACAATGTCCGAGGCGCCTCCATGGGGCTTGGAGGCGCCTCGGGTGCGAGCCAGCTTCTGCCAGCGCAGCTCAGTGGAGGCGCCTTGGACCGGGCTTTGAAGCCGTCTTGGAGAGCACAGAAGGCGCCTTGAAGGGATAAGTCACAACCAGTTCAGACTTGATCCATGCGGGCGACTCGGCCATCCTAGAGGCGCCTTGGATGACTTTCAAGGCGCCTTGAACACCCTTTATAAGCAGCACTCGACCAACAGCTCAGAACAACTGCTCCTAAGCGATTCTCTTACGACAAGCTGCAAACTCAACGACCCCGAAGTGCTATAGCAACATCCCGACGACCCGGAGCTCCAAATTCGCTATTTTTAAGTGTTGTCGGTATACTTTAACTTCTGTTTATTGTACTTAATCTGTAATATTTTCGAACTTATAGTTGTTGCCCACCGAAAGCGGTCAACGACCGCGGACCTTCGAGTAGGAGTCGAGATAGGCTCCGAACGAAGTAACCTCTCGTGTCTTTTGCGTGTTTGTGCATCTTTATTTCCGCTGCTTTATAACTCGATAGTTTTACGAATTCGAAACAGTGAAAGCCACGAGCGCTATTCACCCCCCCTCTAGCGCTTCTCGATCCAACATCAAGTTCATCGGGAGACCAAAATCAATTCCTCCTCTCGGTTCCTGTCGTAGTCTCTTATTTATAAAGTTTATACCCACCTAAACCCAACTTCTTACCCACCTTAAGGTGGTCAGCCAAGCCTAGCTTGGAGCCCAAGCTAGGGCTGGCCAAACCAAGGAGAGATGGGTTCAAGTGGTGGCTGACCCTAGCTTGGAGCCCAAGTAGGTGGCCGACCACAATAAAAATAAAAAGGATTTTAATTTTAAAATCTTTCCTTATGTGGAAGCCATGATTTAAAAGAGAGTTTTAAAATTTAATTTTTCCTTTTATAGTTTCAGAAAGGTTTGATATCTTTCCTTATTTGTAGTTAAAAGGAAGATTTTAATTTTGGAAAAAACTTTCGTTTTTGTGATCATCCACATGTTTTAATAGAGATATTTTAATTTATAAAAGTTTCCTTTTATAACCAACCATGAAGGGAATTTTAAAAGAGAAATTTTTATTTTAAAAATTTCCGGAAACAAATTAGGGAGTTTTACTTTTGTATTTAAAACTTTCCTTATTTGGAGAACTTGTAGTGGCCGACCATTGAAAGGTTTATAAGAAAGTTTTTTAATTAAATTTTCCTTCTTAAATATTGGCAAGGAAAATAAGGAAATTTTAATTATAAAACTTTCCTTATTTGCCAAAACCAAGGAATATAAAAGAGAGGGTAGAGGTGTCTCACCTTACAACACATATATTATTCCTCTCCTCTCTTCCTTGGTGGTGGCCGACCCTCATTCTTCCTCTCCTCCTTTTCTTCTTCTTTGGTGGCCGGCGGCGTCAACTCTCAAGGAGATTTTGGTGGTCGGATTTAGCTTGGAGAAGAAGTAGAGAAAGGAGGCTTTGTTTCTTAGCATCCCTTGGAGCTTGGTTGGTGGCCGAAGTTCTTTATCTCTAGGAGATTGTTGGTGGCCGAAACTTGCAAGGAGAAGAAGGAGGCTTGGGTGGATTCTCATCTCGGTAGATCGTTGCCCACACGACGTCTGAGATAATAAGAGGAATACAACAGAAGATCGTGAGGTATATAAGCTACAAAAGGTATAACTAGTTATTAGTTTCCGCATCATAACTAGTTTATTCTTTTATTTAGATCTTGAAATACCAAACACAAGAGGCTAACTATTCTAGGCTATCAAATTTATGTTTCGATTTTGTGTTTCTTTTGTTTTTCGATCTTGTGATTCGATTGTTCTTAGTGGTTAAACCTAGGGTTACTATAAGGAGATTAAATATTGAATTTCGTTGAAAGACTTTGTCTAGGAAGTGGTGGATGATCCCATACCCAAGAAGGCCTAGTGTCTTGCCATGTTTAACCGGGAAGCCGATCTCTGAAATAAATATTTAATCAAATTTGTAACATGAGTGGATTTAGATTAATAATGTTAAGCATCGTTTGCAATCCAAGTCTAAACCTCTAAGAATAGATAGGTTGAATTTGGAATCAATAATGTTAATTTCTGTTTGCGATTTCAAATTTAATTTCTAAAGAACACAATAGGTTGTTAGGAAAGGTTTGGGACTTGTACAAAATTTTGTACAGGGGAACCAGTACGATATTCCAAGTAACAACCAACAGGGATGACGTCCGATCAAACAATGCGGAGGCCACTGTTTGTTGGACCGAGGTTGGGGTCGAAGTCTTGATCCACTCGGCCGACTGCGCCCCCGAAGTGGCGGAACGCGATGAGGGTTCGGCTCGACGCCTCTTGCGCCTGTTCAGTGGCACATCGGAGGAGACCGAGCCCAACGACTCCTCAACGGGAATGATGGGGCATCGTTCGGCTCGAGGCTGTGAGCCCGGGGCGGCTCCTCCGCTCAGCGCGTGGCTGGCCTCACCTTCGCCCACAACAATGGATGTCTCCTCGCTCACGCCGAGCGGATTGTCATGTGAGCCGACCGGTTGCAGGCCTCAGCTTGCCAGTTCTTCACTGGCCATCGCATTGATCACGACGTCCTTAAGCTTCACCTTGCCGACTACACGTGCTCGCACTATGACTTCGACTGCAAGAAAAAAGGAGATATTAGTTAGCATCAAAGGAAGAATTAAATGAGTTTCATACCTAGGCTGGTCGGTAGCCGGGTGCGAATCGGACTTAGGCCGAAGATATACAAAACGTCCTCTAGCAACAACTTATGGATTTACAGACTAACAGATGTACTAAGAGGAGCGAATCATCAAATATTTATCCTCTCCATGTGTGTTATTCAACTGGTCAAAATTAGTGGTCACCTGATTTATTTTTCTTATAATTGTCATCTATTGTTATACTGTAACAATTGATAAAAAATCTGATTTATATTAAAAAAAATCACAATCTATAAATTTATGGTCACATAATCATTACCAATACAATGGATAGATAATTGATTGATATACAACAGTAATCAAGGGAAGAAATAGTTAGAGAGGCAAAATATATATGTCGTATATACAATTTAATAATTTTGAAATTCAGATATATGATTTAGATATTTTGAAACTTCATCTATATGATTCGGTAATTTATAGATATTTTTTTTATTTTAAAAATACCTTTATTCCAATAAATATCTATAAAAACTGCCATAACAATTTCTAAATTTATATATTTAAATTTGAGATAAATAAATTATATTATAATCTGACCTAGTCGTAGAATCCGCTTGTGACTCCAGATGACCAGACGTATGGATATTAATATCCACAGTACTTAAATTTTACAAATTACACAAAATGTAATGTATTTTTTAATTGCTTTTGTCACATAAGATTTTCTAATCCTTTTAATTAAATAAATTACGTTGCACGATACAATCCGTGTAATCTCAGTTAATCAAACACATCGAGCCAAACCTTGTAGCTCATATTAAGTATCCTTATGCAACTACCAAATATGTTTTAATCACTCAACGACACTTCAAAAATACAAAGTGGCCAATCGACATAAATAAACAACAACAAAAACGATCTACGTGTATATATATTTACTTTATGAGAATGAATCTAAATGAAAAAAAAAGTACAATAAAAATTATCTACCCCAAACTATCCTTTCTCTGCAGATAATACAATCTATCGCAATCTAAAATCAGCTGAAACACTGTAAAAAGCAAAAACGCAGACACGATAGAACTTTTGACGAATTGAGCCCTTGCTGGCCACCTCCCGGCACTTATGCTCCATCCACGCCCGTGCTGCGTCGGCTCAGTAACCAACAATTAATATCTCGACGGGGAGTCCTGAAATGGCCCGCACCTGCTTTTCCATGCATATTGTGTCGACGTTGCTTGGCTCGTAGGGTTTACTTGTTCTTGTCCCTTTCTTCCTCCTTTCGTCTGCACCCTGTACCGACGGTGTCTTCATCTTCATCTTTCCACACCTGGAAATCTTCTTTCGTGTCCACGTTAATCTCAGTAAAAGTTCGAGTCTAAATATGAGGCCTTTTGCACGCCATGCAATCCTTCGTGTGGTCCCACGGTTAACGCAAATCCTTCTCCAGCATTTATTAATTTCAAAGAGACTGAAAACGCACGCAAGGAAAATTAAAGCCCAAAGAGAGACAAATAATTGAGCCGAGTCATGAGTTCGCCGGTGCCTGACTCCGGGAGCCCTTCCCTGCCTCCGCCCTCTCAGTCTCCGAGGAAGAGTCCTCCTCCGGCATACGCCCGCGCCGCGAATTCCCCTCCCCGGTCACCGATCCCACCGTCACCGCCCGTCGCACCGAACAGAGCAGCGCCGGCGCCGGCGCCGGCGGTCACCTTGGGCTCTACGGTAGCGAAGTCGGTGGCAGGGGTCGACGGGCGGGCGGCGGAGAGGAGATTCATAGCTGCGCCGCAGTCAGTGAGACAGCGGCCGTGGCCGGTACGTGCGGCGATCGGGCTCCGTGTTGTGGCGCTGCTGCTGTGCATGATCGCCTTCTCGGTGATGGCCTCCGACAAGACAGAGGGGTGGGCGGGAGACTCGTACGACCGATATGAGGAATTCCGGTATATTCACGTCAATTTCCTTGGTCCCTCCTCTCCCTTCTCGTTTTCCCATCCGATCACCACCCAACCGATGAAACCCGCAGGTACCTGGTCGGAGTGAACGTGATCGCCTTCGTCTACTCCCTGTATCAGGTTTACGAGCGGATCCACCGGATGACCACCATGAGCAGCCTAATCAGTCGCCCGCTTCGTTATTATTTCGATCTCACGATGGATCAGGTAAAAGAAACAGGGGAATAATCCACGTTAATTTCCAATTACTTCTAATCATGCATACAACAACATCAAAATTAGTGAAACTATTAAAGCTCGATGAGCAATTGCGTGCAGATACTGGCTTATCTTCTGATGTCTTCGTCGTCGGCCGCAGCCTCTCGCAATGACGCATGGGCTTCGACGTTCGGAAGCGACGCCTTCACGCGCAAGGCAAAGGGATCCATCACCGTTTCGTTCATCGCCTTCTTCGTGTTCGCGCTCAGCGCTCTCATCTCTGCGCACAACCTTTTCAGGTAGAAGCTCGATTCTGATACCTGGCATGTCAAATTGATTATATTATATGTACGAAGGGTGGCTATAAATTGGGGGCAAGCAGCAATACGCCAATACGTACGTTCAAACATTTTTTTTAAGCTCATATTTGTATACCGTTTTGCAATTGTGTTTGATTATTCAAAATTGTTTGATGATAAAAATTATAGAAAAGCATTTAGTTTATTATGCACATCAGAGGACTCTGTTTTGGTGGAGTTGGGTGCGCTTTGGTGACCAAATGAAAAATTCGTACGTTTTCATGGGCATTGGTTACCTTTGTGTGTTAGCCTGCCGGTTTGGAGATCCCTTCTATTCTAACGCCACTGCTCAGTTGCTCACCACTGTCTACTTGTTCACTGTTTTATAAGATAAAATGAACCTTAACTTACCCAATAAAATCCTCGCAAGTTCATAAAAAACACATAGAAGTGTTGAACAATCTTCCATCACGAAGATTTACTGAAATAGTTGCTAAATTGAAATATACTCAAAAATATAATTTTAAATATGTTAAAATGATTTGAATGGATGATTTCAGACAAGTAAATAGGAAGGAAGAGTTGCTTAGAAAAACTGAGTTGCCTAAAGACTTGGCCAAGATGTTTAGATGAGATCGAGATGTACAGTAGAGACCAAGATGGAAGTAAGAGTTGTTGAGACATGCATAACGTAGTTTTTTTAAAATAGAGTCATCCTCCTCCGGTTATGTTTCGAGGTTATTATAGACGTCTATTTTTCAGGATACAACGACATAGCCACGTACATAACCAAATGTTGGTTGTTCATGGCAAACTGAGAAAATATCATATTGTTATCAAGGGCAAACCACCGAGCGGAAATGCACGGTGGAGAGAGATCCTAGCTCTTGATTTTGCTCTTGGTCACAACCTCCTTGTATAGGAGGTTAGACCTTTGTAGTATTCAATGGTCGAATTAAAGTCATTTACTATTCATTAACCCGTGCAGTTCAAAAGTATGGAGGTTATAGATCCTTCATTAGTAACAAATAAAATATTTAGGTGGTAAAAAATTAGTTTATTTTCTTGGGTAAATTTGTCTTGACCAATTCGATATTCCACACGTGCAGGTCATATTCGCACATAAGCTAACTTGGTTTAATGTCAATCCAAGCCCTGAATTTACACTCCTAGGCATTCCACGCATGAAAGAGAGTCTCTCTCCATACATTTGTTCACAACTATAATGTGTTGGTGCAGGAAGCACTAGATAATCAAACCCAAGTTTTGATAATGGTAAATGGTTCAAAGTTAAGGATTATTATGGTTCTAATAAATCTAATTGAGTGTGCAGGAAAGTCCTAAGTGAGTTTAGGCAAGGCAAGAGTCCTAGTGAATACTAGGTAGATGGAAAGTCCTAGTTGCGGCTAAGCAAGGAAGTCCTGGTTGGAGGGGCTGGATAGAAGTCTTAGCAGGTCGAGGGCATCGGGTGAGAAATCCTACTGGTCAAGAATTGTAGGTAAAGTCCTAAAGGTCGCGGATACTAGGCAGAAGACTGGACCGGTCGGGGATCATATGTCCAATAGAAAGTTTTGAAGTTCAGATGTTGAGTAAAAGTACAAACGGTCTGGAGGACCAGTTTAGCATCAGATAAACTCTCCTAAAAGGAGTAGGTAAGGACGTGTTCTCCCTTGAGGGAACAATAGGCGACAATTCGACCTAGGGGTTCAAGGAAATTTGAAAGTCAGAACCGGACAGTCTCGAGACTATCAAATTAATTCAAAATGATATATTTATTTGTTGTGCTAACTCTGTGGTGCGGAAAATCGAAGTTGGAAGATTGGTTAGAAAATGGGCATCCAAGAGCTCGGACTAGGTCCAAGTGTCCCAACTGGGTTGAACTCAGTCACGTGAGCAGATGAGTTAGCACATTTGGTTGGCACAAGTCAACGTCCAGGCGCCTGGAAGTGGTCTAGGTGTCAAGGTAAGGATAAAAGTTACTGGATAGAATTTTGATAAGAGGATGCCACATAGGGGTGCCCGGGGCCGGTCTAGGCACTCGGAGGTGGCTTAGAAAATGGACTTTGACCAGCACCTCAAAGATAACAACCCCAACGATTTACTCTCTTGCGCACTGCTCCAAAGACCGAAAGCACGAATATCTGAATCTTTATTTGTCGGTATAATTTCATTTATAGCACTTAAACTATTATCACTTTGTACCTATACTTATTCTAAATTATTAGTGGATTGCCCAACGAAAGGGATCGACGATCGCGGGTGATCCTGTCCGAATAAGGGAAGCTGGAAAGCTGGAAAGCTGGAAAGCCGGGGATGGGGTGACTACTGATAGGATGAAGACCGCAATCCTACAAAACAAAATCAAATCGTGGAAGGGGTCCTTAGCGTTGGTCATCCGACTCTTAAGTTAGAATCAGGAAGAGAGAATGAGTAATCAAGAAATAGATAAATTTTACCTTTCCTCATACCTGGAGTACCCTTTTATACCTTTCTTTGTGATTGTTTATCTGCCCTTATTTAATGATATTAATTGCCAGAGGAAGGTTTCTTTATCTTGACTTCCGTACATTAATGATAGATGAAGTATTCTTCTTTGTCTTGGTTTCTTCATATTTAATGATAGATGGAGTGTTTTCTTTCATTTTCTCGTCCCCTCCTGTGTAATGTCATTCCTTGTGTCGGACAAGCGGTTTGAGCGGCTCGTTTTCCTGCCGACCAAAATAATCGACTACGGGTTTGTCCGTTCGTCGAACCGATCCATGATGTCCATTCGTCTGACCGACCAGGTGATCTGCTGGACCACTCTTTTGTCGACTGGGATAACCAGACAACCACCTTTGGCCGAGACTCTTTCCATAAGCCCCGACATTGACCGCCTTGACTTTGACCAACACCATGCCACTTGACCCGTAACAGGTGGGCTCTCCCTTATCTCTACATTATTGGGCCTTAGAGCAAAGGACCTATGGGAAAAACTAGCTTGAATTGCACGAGGGGACCTCTGATACAAAGGTAAGTAAACACGACTTAATTTTAAATAAATTATATAATATTAAAATACAGAATGGTGAATTGGCGAGACAATTACATGATCCGATCCAAGACTTACTCAGCAATCTCCACACGATCGGACAAAAGGTGGAGAACCGCGACATTATAAGGTACTTGTTAAACGCTTTTCCGAGGAATGCTTTGTGAGCATCAATGGTAGATGCTTACAAAGTATCCAAGAATCTTTCAAATATTAGAATAGACAAAATATTTTCTGAATTCGAACTATATGAACAGACTAATGCACTTCCGGTCGAAAAAAGGTATTGTCTTGGTTGAAGTTACAAGCAAGACAAAGGAATCAAAGAACAAGTACTGAACCGAATATGAGTCCGAAGGTGAATCGGATTTAGAACACAATGATGAAATCACTACCTAGCTCGTGAACTTGGTTCGAAAATTATACAAAAAGAAGAAGGGGTTTACCAAACAAAAGATCAAGAAGTTGATCCAAATGAAGACGAAGCAATTGAGTTCAAATGCGAGCACGAAGGCCAAGTCAGAAATCACCTATTACGGATGCAACAAGAAAGGACACATCAAGTCAAACTGTCTGAATCCGAAGGAAGCCAAGAAACAACGAAAAAAGAAGATGCTACAAGCAACATATGACGAGTCTGTTGGTTAGTCCTAGGAAAATGTACCGGTTCCACTGTACAAAATTTTTTTGTACAAGTATTGAACCTTTCCTTAAATAACCTATTGTGTTCTTAGAAGTTAAATTAGGAATCGCAGACGAAACTTAACATCATTGATTCCAAATTTAACTTATCTGTTCTTAATGGTTTAGATTTGAATCGCAAGCGGAACTTAACACTATTGATTCAAATCTACCTAAGTTATTAATTCCATTAAATATTAATTTCCAAAATTGGCTTCCAGGACTGCATGGCGAGGCACATGGTCTTCTTGGATATGAGAGCAACCACCACCGCCTAGGCAAAACCTTTTAAGGAAAGCTAATATTTAATTTCCTTAAATAACTCTAGGTTAACCAAAAAGAACAATCGAATCAAAAATTCGAAAAAGAAGAAAACACAAACTCGAAAAATTTATTTGAAAAACTAGATCTAATTGCCTATTGTATTTAGAATTCTTACAAAGAAAATAACTAGTATGATGCGGAAGAAAATTACTAGTTATACCTTCTCTTTGCAAGCTAATGACCTCGAGATCTTCTGCCGTATTCCTCGCCTCGCCTTGGACGTCGTGTGGGCGACGATCCTCCAAGATGAACACCACCCAAGAGCTTCTTCCTCTTCTTCTAAAATCCGGCCACCAACACCACCAAGGAGAAGAGAGCAAAAGGGAAAAGAGAAGGGAGAGAGGGGCCGACCACTTGAGATCTCCAAGTAAAAGAATAAGAGTTGTGTCTTATGAAGCCCTCTCACCCCTTCTTTTATATTACTTGCCCAAGGTAAATAAGGAAAAATTTTTTACAAAAAATAAAATCATCCAAGAGTTTTTCCTTTTCCCTTTTAAATTTTCCTTTTCTTTCCTCTTGATTGAATCAATCACCAATTTTGATTGATGATAATTTTATTTATTTTAATTATGGCCGACCCCTTGCTTGGGCACCATGCAAGGTGGCCGGCCACCTCATCAAGAGAAAAGGAAATATATTTTTTAAAAATTTTACAAGAAGAAATATTCTTATAAAATTTACAAGCTCTTTTTCCTAAAATAGGAGTTAAAAAAGGAAAGTTCTAAAAATTAAAACCATGTTTTAAAATTTAAAACTTCTCTTATAAAATTTTCTTTTTTTAACATGATGATAGAAAAATTTAATTTTAAAACTTATCTTCCTTTTTTTTCTTAAACCATGAGGATGGTTAAAAAAGGAAAGTTTTAAAACTTTTAAAACTCTCTATTAAAATATGTGGCCAAATTCAAATAAGGAAAGTTTTTAAAATTAAAATCTCTCTTTTAAAACTTATAGTTTTCTACAAAGAGAAGATTTTAAAAATTCAAAAACAACCCTCCTTGTTTGAATATTGTGGCCGACCCCTTCATGCTTGGTCACCAAGCAAAGGGTCGACCCCTATAGAAGAGGATGTGGCCGGCCCTTGCTTGGTCACCAAGCATTGGACCGACCCACTTCTTGGACACCAAGAAGAGCCTTACATTTGGATGGACTTAAGGCTATAATGAGGCTACGACAAGGACCTAGAGGAGAAATTGGTTTTGGCCTTCTGATGAGCTTGAGTATCCCATGTTCGCCCCGAACACACAACTCAAGTTCATCGATAATAACTCATTCCACTAGAGAGTTATTATCGCACTACCGCACCAATCCCAAATTACATTATGAGCTCCTTCTTATCATGAGTGTGTTAGTCTCCCTGTGTTTAAGATTACGAATGCCCACTAATTAAGTAAGTTACTGACAACTCACTTAATTAATATCTAGCTGCAAGAGTAGTACCACTCAACTTTATTGTCATGTCGGACTAAGTCCACCTGCAGGATTTAACATGGCAATCCTTATGAGCTCCTCTTGGGGATATTCTCAACCTAGATAACTAGGACACAGATTCCTTCTATAATCAACAACACACACTATAAGTAATATCATTTCCCAATTTATCGGGCATATTGATTTATCGAGCTAAACCTCATCCTTTGATAAGTCAAAGAAATAAATATTAAATATATGTGCTTGTTATTATATTAGGATTAAGAGCACACACTTCCATAATAACTAAGGTCTAGTTCTTTTACTAAGTCAGTATAAAAAGAACTTACTTAAACGATCCTACTCAATACACTTAAAGTGTATCAGTGTAATTTATTAGTCAAGATAAACTAATACTTAATTACACTACTACTATTCTGATGGTTTGTTTCTTTCCATCTTAGTCGTGAGCAACTGTTTATAATTTATAGAGAACCGACAACATGATCTTCTGAGTGTGACACCACACTCCATATTATCTACTATATAAATTAATCAAACAATTACATTTAACAAATAAATACAGATATTGACCAATGTGATTCTTTTATTTGAAAAATAAATGTTTACAAAAGCTAGACTTTTAGTATATCTCACTTATAATAAAAGACTAAGCTGTCATATCTGTTGCCATACATCTGATTCTCATCCCCTCCACATGCCGATCAAAAGCTTTCGCCGGAAGGGCCTTAGTTAAAGGATCTGCCAGGTTATCTGCTGATGCAATCTTGGCGACGACAACTTCTCCTCGCTTGACGATGTCTCGTATCAGGTGGTACTTGCGCTCTATATGTTTACTTGCTTTATGGGCTCGTGGTTCCTTCGAGTTTACAACTGCACCGCTATTATCACAATAAATTGTGATGATCTTGGGCAAACCAGGAATCACATCTAAGTCCATTAGAAAGTTCCTGAGCCATACAACTTCTTTGGCTGCCTCAGAGGCTGCCACATACTCAACCTCCATGGTTGAGTCCGAAACGCATTTCTGCTTAACACTCCTCCATGCAATGGCTCCACCTCCTAGAGTAAACAATAGCCTGACGTAGACTTACTATTGTCCCTATCTGATTGGAAGTCCGAATCCGTGTAACCCACAGGGAGCAAATCGTCTACTTGGTAAACTAGCATATAGTGTCTAGTCCTTCTCAGGTACTTTAATATATGCTTTACCGCAGTCCAATGTCCTTGTCCAGGATTACTCTGATATCTGCAAACCATGCCCACGACAAAATTGTTGGTTGCTACTCGGAAAACCTAATGGTTCCACTGTACAAAAATTTTGTACAAAGGTCTGAACCTTTTCCTAGCTACCATGTGTTCTTTTAAATTAAACTTGGATCGCCTGCGGAACTTAACACGTTTGATCCAAAGTTTAATCTATTTGTTCTTTTAGGTTTAGACTTGGATCTCCTGCGGAACTTAACACGTTCGATCCAAATCACCTAGGTTATTAATTTCATTAAATATTAGTTTCCAAAATTGGCTCCCAGTACTGACGTGGCGAGGCACATGGCCTTCTTGGATATGTGAACAACCACCACGGACTAGACAAAGCCTTTTAAGGAAAGTTAATATTTAATTTTCTTAAATAACTTTAGGTCAACCGAAAAGAACAATCAAATCACAAGGAAAAGAAAAACAAAGAACACAACATCAAAAATAAATTCGAAATACTAAAATCGTATGCCTCTTGTATTTGGTATTATTTCCAAAAATAACTAGTATGATGCGGAAAGAAAAAATACTAGTTATACCTTTTAGAAAGACCTCTTAATCTTCTACCGTATTCCTCTTCTAACCTCGGACGTTGTGTGTGTTAGTTAGAGCCCTAGAGCCAATCATTTGATGATTGTATGGACTCATGTATATCATATTCTTGTATATTAATAAAGGCATTTGTTTGGTTATTATACTTATTTATATTAGTGCCAAATAGACTAAGTATAATAGCGTCCTTGAGTAGAAGGTTCATACCTATATCAATCGATTAGTTGAATCGATAGTGAGATGATATAGGGAACACTACTCTAAATCATTCCTAGTCGAGTATTAGCATTCAGGGACAATGTTAATACAATAAGACTAGCATGTAGGTCAGCTCGATGACTTGATCTCACAAGTCATGGATATAGAGATATCAAGCTGACACATGGGTATGCATTAGAGAATGTATACTGAATGACCCGCCATGAGAAAGTATCATGGATCATTATATGAGTGTCATATACTTTCTCATGTGGCTATTAGTATGACTATTAGTCCTTAGACCTGAAGTCACCATGGATCCCTACATAAGGAGTTATGTACTTTAGTTTCGTCAAACGTCACCCGTAACTGGGTGGACTATAAAGGCGATTACTGGGTATGTAACGAATTATGCAGAGGGATGTGAGTGATGTAGATGGGATCTATCCCTCCCATATGACGGGAGCAACATCGCTATTCTTGATAGAGTGAGACCACTAAGCGCATGGCCATGCCCAAATGAGTCAACATTATATGTTGAGCTCATTTGATCGAGTGAGTCTACTTGGAGTTCAAGATTTAGATTGATTAGAGGATGACACGGTCTATGCCTCACATTGATCAATCTAGATGTCTAGGATAGAAGGACACTTGTCATTATTTTGTGAGTAGTCACAATTGGTAGTCACAAGGTGATGTCGGATCTCGACATTCTTGTAACTTGGGTAGTAATGATGTGTTGCTAGATACCGCTCATTACTTATGCTCCTAAATGGGTTTAGGGCATTGCCAACGTTACAAGAACCTATAGGGTCACACACTTAGGATAATTAGATGGAGATTATGTTCATATGATGAACCAAGAGGATTAGATTCATTTGATGAATCAAATTGGATTAAGAGTAATCTTAATTGGGCTAACTTGAGTTCGACTCAAGTTGATTCATGTGTTAAATGAGTCTAATTTAGATTTTGACTCATTGAATCAATTTAATTTAATGAATTAGATTCATTATATTAAGTTGGCTCGAATCAGATGGTTGGATTAGATCCACCATGGTAGAGATTGAGTCAAGTTTGACTTGACTTGAGAAGGAAGACCAAAGGTCAATTTTGACTTGACCTTTTGCCACTTCATTGGTGAGTTGACATTAGGTGGACCAATAATGATGTTCCACATCATCATGGGTGCCACCTCATGGAAGTTACAAAGCCACTCTCTTAATGGTTTCATATTAATTGCAATTAATGCAATTAATGTGAATTTTGAAAGTGGCCGGCCACTTGTTTTGTGAATGAGAATTTGATTTTTCATTCATGTGTTGCATCTTCTTCCTCCTTCCTCTCAAGCTCTCCCTCTCCCTCTCCTCCTTACTTGGCCGAACCTTACCAAGGTGCTAGCACACCTTTGTGTGAGGTTTTCTCCACCTAAGTTGTCCGTGTGGATACTTCTAGAGGACCGGCGCTTGACGGTCTTGAGATCCGGCAACACCTTGGAAGAGCGGGATTCGCGTAGGGCGCGCATCAAGGGTAAACACTTTTCCCTCATAGATCTAAGTAGTAGATCAGTTTTTGAACTCGTACAAGAAATAGTTTTTCGAATTTTTATACAAATCTTTGCACGGATCTATGGCTTTGGGTCCTTCGGGGTTTCCGCGACGCGAAACCCGAAGAACCCAACAGTGGTATCAGAGCCACGTGCAAGGCTTGTACGAGTTTGTTTTTTATTTTTATGAAAAATAAAACCTTCTGTGATTTTCTGTAAAAATTAGTTTTTTATGATTTTATGGGTAATTTTTCCGTAGAAGCGAAGCACAAGTGTCTCGGCACTTGTAGGCTTCGGCTACCGGAAAGATCTTTCAAAATCGGCTTCGTTTTGCCCCAAATCCATTTGGGACAGCGGGCTTGGGTGCCATTAGATCGCAAAGGAGCAACTCACGATGGTTAGATCGTGGGTAGGGGTACTGCCCCTAACCCCGCAAGGGGATTTGCTCCGCGATCGCACCCGAAATAGCTAAAAAGCGAAGATTTTTCCGAAACGGCAATGTCTCGACCCAAATCGTTTTGGGACAGCGGGTTTAGGCGCTGTTGGATCGCAAAGCAACCCTCGCGATGGTTAGATCGCGGGTAGGGGCGCTGCCCCTGGGCCCCGCAAGGGGATCCGTTCAGCGATTGCGCCCGACGGGACCGCCGGGAAATTTTATCGTAAAAATTGTAAAATTAATTTTAAAATTATAGAAAATTATGAAAATATATAATTTTGAATTATATATTAATTTGTGATAGTCATGGCCCAAAGCCCAATATGATTGGTTGTGTTGTAATTCTTAATACGGCCTGCGTGCCATTATGTGTTTGCGAGTGTTGTATTATATTCGCGACCTGCGCGTCGTGCCTTCTCTTATTTTCTTGTTGTAAATTAGATTTAGACTCGAATGTAACTCGAGTTTCAAATTGTAATGTACAAATTGGAGCGGTGGAGGGTCCACACGAGACGGAGTTCCGAGGCGGGCACGAGCAACACAAGGTGGTCAAAGGGAGTAGCTTGAAGAAGCTGTTGACCCTAGGTTGACCAATCGATCTTCTCATTGGCTTGAGAAGATCGTAGTAGGGCCATGACTAAATCACAAATAGATTAATTAATTGCTTGTGTATGTGATGCATATTTAATAAGTAGTTAATTAATTAGTGCCTAACAATTAGATTAGATCTAAGTCGTGCACATGATGCGCCCTTGCGATTAGATTAGATCTAAGTCGTGCACAAGATGCATCCCTTCTCGATTAGATTAGATCTCAATCGACTCAACTCTAATGCCTAACCGTGTCGTGATACCTATCACTACCTCGATCACATGTATTGTTGAATCTGCCAAAGCAGAGCAATACATATTATTTTGGTAGGGTACGGAGGGACAATCTTGGTCCCGTCTATCAACGCATGGGTGAATACAAACTCAATTAGATTGAGTATTCATAGTTACTCGGTTGGATCGAGTCAACTATAAGCATTCTTCCAATAGTTGGAAAGATAGGTCAATATCACATCTATATTAACTCTCGGGCGTATTAGCCAAAGCTAACTCGAGTTCTAATATAAATGCGGATATTGATTCTATAAATAAGAGTTGCATAGAGATGTAATTGGTAATCGTTACCTACCGATCATACTAAGCCTTGGGCGTATTAGCCAAAGCTAACTCAAGGGTTAGTATGATGTGGATCTTGTCCCACAAGAATTATAGAATTCAGTGGGAGCATCATTTAATTAAAGGCCTAATTAAATTATTTTAAAGAATATGATACTTATTTCTGCATTTATTTCATTGTAGAATTGCCATGACGTCGAATACGAACATTTTCTCGCGATCCATCCTTAAGAAGGACAAGCTCAATGAACAAATTTCACGGTGATACAGAACACGAGAATAGTTCTTACTCGGGGCGTAAACTATACGTTGGGCGGCCCATTCGGAGGCTCCTCACCGCCAATGCCGCGGTGACAAAGATGCTTACAAGAAGCATCAAGATGGCGCATTAGATGTGTCATGTCTAATGCTCGCGACCATGAACTCGGAGCTGAAGCAACATGAGTTAATGGGTGCTACGATATGGTTGCACATCTTTGTCAACTATATCAAGGACAAGCGAGGAACGAGAGAATACCGGAAGATCTTAACAAGAGAAATAAGATTTCTACTTGGTATAAATGTTATAGAAGTCAACCTCTCTATTTCTTCGTCGTGGGTATTAGATCCGGATGTGCTTAGCACATTTGTACTAGTGTACAAGCACTAATAGCAGAGCATTGACAAAGGCGAGATAGACCTACGGTAGGCAATGGAGCACGGGTTTCTTGTTGTAGGGACTTATTTTCTATATCGCCCTCCGGGCTTATACTAGAGTTAGGCGATTGTTGTTATGTACTGCATTGACTAAGAACATTATATCGGTTTCTTGTTTGGACAAGAAAGGTTTTCGTTTATAATAAAGAACAAATATTGTTCTATCTATTTAAGCGATATGTTCTATTGTAGTGCACCTCTGATAAACGGACTCTATATTCTAGATCTAGAGAGCCCTATCTATAACGTTAGTACCAAGAGGTTCAAATCGAACGATATGAACCACACCTATCTCTGGCACTGTCGCTTAGGTCATATAAATGACAAGCGCTTATCCCAGCTCCATAAGGATGGTTTGCTGGACTCATTTGATTTTGAATCATATGAGATATGCGAGTCATGCCTACGAGGCAAGATGACCAAGACTCCCTTTAGTGGGCACAGCGAGAGAGCGACTGATTTGTTAGGACTCATACATAGTGATGTATGTGGCCCTTTCAATGTCGCTGCTAGAGGCGGTTATAGGTACTTCATCACATTTACTGATGACTTCAGTAGATATGGTTATGTGTATTTGATGACACATAAATCTGAATCCTTTGAAAAGTTCAAAGAATTCAAGAATGAAGTACAGAACCAGCTTGGCAAGAGTATTAAGGTACTTCGATCAGATCGAGGTGGTGAATACTTAAGCCATGAGTTTCGTGACTACTTAGCTGAGTGTGGGATTTTATCTCAACTCACTCCTCCTGGAACACCATAGTGGAATGGTGTATCCGAAAGGAGGAATCGTACCTTATTAGATATGGTACGATCTATGATGAGTCACACAGATCTTCCGACATATCTATGGGGATATGCTCTAGACACGGCAGCTTTCATACTCAACCGAGTTCCATCAAAGGCCGTGATAAAGACACCATATAGGATATGGACTGGGAGAGATGCCGGTGTCTTTCATGAGGATTTGGGGTTGTGAGGCTTACGTTCGACGTCAAGTCTCAGACAAGTTAGGACCCAAATCCGACAAGTGCTATTTCATCGGATATCCCAAGGAAACTAAGGGATATTACTTCTACATTCCCAGTCAGCACAAGGTAGTTGTGGCAAAGACTGGGGTCTTTCTAGAAAGAGACTTTGTTTCTAGAAAGACTAGTGGGAGCGCGTTCGATCTTGAAGAAGTTCAAGATGCGAACAATAGCACTGATGCCTCGATGGAAATTGAACTGGAACCACAAAGTGTTGTGGATGATGTTGTTCCACAAGGAGTTGAGGAACAACAACCAGTTCAAGTAGACATACCTCTTTGCAGGTCTGATAGGGTACGTCGTCAGCCTGAGAGATACTCATTTCTCTTGTCTGACCATGATGACATTGTGCTCATAGAGGATGAGCCTACCACCTATCAAGAAGCTGTGATGAGATTCTAGAAATGGCTAGAAGCCATGAGATCGAGATAGAATCCATGTACACCAACCAAGTATGGACTTTGGTTGATCCACATGAAGGGTAAAACCCATTGGGTGCAAGTGAGTCTTTAAGAAAAGACCGACATGGATGGACTTATTTATAAAGGTCGCTTGGTAGCTAAAGGTTTCAAGCGATTCGTGGTATTGACTATGATGAAACCTTTTCTCCGATGGCGATGTTTAAGTCCATTCGGATCATGCTTGCTATTGACCTACCATGACTATGAGATATGGCGGATGGATGTCAAAACCGCGTTTCGAATGAAACCTACTCGAGGATGTGTACATGACACAACCGAGGGTTTTGTAGATCCACGACATACTAGCAGAGTGCCGCATAGGTCCATTTATGGACTAAAGCAAGCTTCTCGGGGCTGGAATCTTGATTTGATGATGCGATCAAGCAGTTTGGTTTCATCAAGCGAAGATGAGCCTTGTGTCTACAAGAAGGTTGTAGGGGACATAGTTGTCTTCCTCATATTATATGTGGATGGCATACTACTCATTGGGAAGGACATCCTTATGCTTGAGTCTGTCAAGACCTGGCTAGGGAGTTGCTTCTCAATGAAGGACTTAGGTGCGGCATCCTGCATTCTAGGGATACAGATCTATAGAGATAGATCTAAGAGATTGCTTGACCTAAGTCAGAGGACATATATTGACAAGGGACTCATTCGGTTTGCCATGCAGAACTCCAAGAAGGATTTACCGATGTCACATGGCATGAGTCTTTCGAGACTCAAGGTCCCTCTTCTAGAGGAGAGACCGCATGGATCAGATCCTTATGCCTCGGCCATAGGATCGATCATATACGCCATGATTGTGTACTCGACAGATGTCTCATATGCTTTGAGCATGACGAGTAGATACCATCCAGGTGAAAGTCATCGGATAGCGGTCAAGAATATTCTTAAGTACTTACGAAGGACTAAAGAATATTTCTTGATATATGGAGCAATGATGAGCTAACCGTAAAGGGTTACGGTGATACCAGCTTCCAGACCGATCAGGATGATTACCGATCGCAGTCAGGGTTCGTATTTTGCATTAATGGTGGTCTGGAAGAGTTCAAGCGAGGATCGATGGTGATTCTACGAGCGAGTATATTCTGCATCGAGGCGCAAAGGAGGCGGTTTGGATCCGTTCATCGAACTTGGGGTGGCTCCTAGCATCGCTGACCAGTTGAGCTCTATTGTGACAACAATGGAGCTATAGCCTGACGAAGGAACCTCGCTCACACCAGCGAAGCACATACTACGCGCTTCCATCTCATTCGAGAGATTATTGATAGAGGAGATGTGAAGATTTGCGAGTACCATAGAGGCTAACATCGCCTTGACCAAGGCTTTGGCACGGAGGAAGCATGATGGTCACACTAGGTCTTTAGGCCTTAGAGCCTATATTGATTGGCTCTAGTGCTAGTGGAAGATTGTTAGTTAGAGCCCTAGAGCCAATCATTTGATGATTGTATGGACTCATGTATATCATATTCTTGTATATTAATAAAGGCATTTGTTTGGTTATTATACTTATTTATATTAGTGTCAAATAGACTAAGTATAATAGCGTCCTTGAGTAGAAGGTTCATACCTATATCAATCGATTAGTTGAATCGATAGTGAGATGATATAGGGAACACTACTCTAAATCATTCCTAGTCGAGTATTAGCATTCAGGGACAATGTTAATACAATAAGACTAGCATGTAGGTCAGCTCGATGACTTGATCTCACAAGTCATGGATATAGAGATATCAAGCTGACACATGGGTATGCATTAGAGAATGTATATTGAATGACCCGCCATGAGAAAGTATCATGGATCATTATATGAGTGTCATATACTTTCTCATGTGGCTATTAGTATGACTATTAGTCCTTAGACCTGAAGTCACCATGGATCCCTACATAAGGAGTTATGTACTTTAGTTTCATCAAACGTCACCCGTAACTGGGTGGACTATAAAGGCGATTACTGGGTATGTAACGAATTATGCAGAGGGATGTGAGTGATGTAGATGGGATCTATCCCTCCCATATGACGGGAGCGACATCGCTATTCTTGATAGAGTGAGACCACTAAGCGCATGGCCATGCCCAAATGAGTCAACATTAGATGTTGAGCTCATTTGATCGAGTGAGTCTACTTGGAGTTCAAGATTTAGATTGATTAGAGGATGACACGGTCTATGCCGCACATTGATCAATCTAGATGTCTAGGATAGAAGGACACTTGTCATTATTTTGTGAGTAGTCACAATTGGTAGTCACAAGGTGATGTCGGATCTCGACATTTTTGTAAATTGGGTAGTAATGATGTGTTGCTAGATACCGCTCATTACTTATGCTCCTAAATGGGTTTAGGGCATTGCCAACGTTACAAGAACCTATAAGGTCACACACTTAGGACAATTAGATGGAGATTAGGTTCATATGATGAACCAAGAGGATTAGATTCATTTGATGAATCAAATTGGATTAAGAGTAATCCTAATTGGGCTAACTTGAGTTCGACTCAAGTTGATTCATGTGTTAAATGAGTCTAATTTATATTTTGACTCATTGAATCAATTTAATTTAATGAATTAGATTCATTATATTAAGTTGGCTCGAATCAGATGGTTGGATTAGATCCACCATGGTAGAGATTGAGTCAAGTTTGACTTGACTTGAGAAGGAAGACCAAAGGTCAATTTTGACTTGACCTTTTGCCACTTCATTGGTGAGTTGGCATTAGGTGGACCAATAATGATGTTCCACATCATCATGGGTGCCACCTCATGGAAGTTACAAAGTCACTCTCTTAATGGTTTCATATTAATTGCAATTAATGCAATTAATGTGAATTTTGAAAGTGGCCGGCCACTTGTTTTGTGAATGAGAATTTGATTTTTCATTCATGTGTTGCATCTTCTTCCTCCTTCCTCTCAAGCTCTCCCTCTCCCTCTCCTCCTTACTTGGCCGAACCTTACCAAGGTGCTAGCACACCTTTGTGTGAGGTTTTCTCCACCTAAGTTGTCCGTGTGGATACTTCTAGAGGACCGGCGCTTGACGGTCTTGAGATCCGGCAACACCTTGGAAGAGCGGGATTCGCGTAGGGCGCACATCAAGGGTAAACACTTTTTCCTCATAGATCTAAGTAGTAGATCAGTTTTTGAACTCGTACAAGAAATAGTTTTTCGAATTTTTATACGAATCTTTGCACGGATCTACGGCTTTGGGTCCTTCGGGGTTTCCGCGACGCGAAAAAGCGGTTTTCGCGGCTCGAAGAACCCAACAGTGTGGGCAACGATCTTCTAAGATGAGGACCACCTAGCACCTTCTTCTTCTTCCTTCAAGTTTCGGCCAAGCACCAAAAATCCAAGGATGAAGAACTTTTTCCACTAACTAAGCTCCAAGGGATGCAAGCTTTCTCTCCTTCTTCTTCTTCTTCTCCAAGTAGTATCCGGCCACCACAAAAGCTCCAAGCAAGGAAGAGTTTCGGCCACCACAAAGAGGAAGAGAGGGAGAGAGGATGACCGACCACAACACCAAGGAAAAGAGGGAGAGAATAATAGAGGTTGTGTCTCATGAAGGCACCCCAACCCTCTCTTTTATATTCCTTAGCTTTGGTAAATAAGGAAATTTAATTACAATAAAATTTTCTTAACTTTCTTTGACATGAATTAATTAAGAAAAATTAAACAAAATTTCTTAAAACTCCATGTCTTGGTCGGCCACATCAACAAGGGCAAACAAAGCAATTTCAATCAACAATTAAAATTCCTTATTTGTCTTCAGAAAATTTTAAAAAATAAAATTTCCCTTTAAAATCCCTTCATGGTTGATAAAAAGAAATTTCTATAATTTTAATTTTTCAACATGTGAATAATTTACAAAGAGAAAAAATAAAATATCTTTCCTATCTACAAATAAGGAAAGAGATCTAATCTCTTTTCTTAATCTTTTGTAGAAGAGATATTTTAATTTTAATTCTCTCCAATAAATTATATCTTCCACATAAGAAAAATTTAAAATTAAAATTCTTTTAAATTTAATGGGGGTCGGCCACCTAAGCTTGGGTTCAAGCTAGGGCCGGCCACCCATGAACCAAGGCTTGGTCGGCCTTAGCTTGAACCACAAGCTAGCTTGGCCGGCCCCTACATCATGGGTACGAAGGTGGGTATAGGTGGGTATAGTACTCTATAAATAAGAGGCTACGATAGGGACCGAGAGGAGGAATTGGTTTTGGTCTCCCGATAAAATTAAGCATCCCGTGTTCGCCCCGAACACACAACTTAATTTTATCAATAATAATTCATTCCACTAGAGAACTATTATTGAACTACCGCACCAATCCCAAATTATATTTTTGGGCTCCTTCTTATTATGAGTGTGTTAGTCTCCCTGTGTTTAAGATGTCGAATGTCCACTAATTAAGTGAGTTACTGACAATTCATTTAATTAATATCTTAATCCAAGAATAGTACCACTCAACCTTATCATCATGTCGGACTGAGTCCACCTGCAGGGTTTAACATGACAATTCTTATGAGCTCATCTTGGGGACATTATCAACCTAGATTACTAGGACACAGTTTTCTTCTATAATCAACAACACACACTATAAGTGATATCATTTCTCAACTTATCGAGCTTATTGATTTATCGAACTAAATCTCACCCATTGATAAATTAAAGAAATAAATATCAAATATATGTGCTTGTTATTATATTAGGATTAAGAGCACACACTTCCATAATAACTGAGGTCTTTGTTTCTTTATAAAGTCAGTATAAAAGAAACGACCTCTAATGGTTCTACTCAATACACTCTAAGTGTACTAGTGTAATTATATAGTCAAGATAAACTAATTCCTAATTACACTACGACCTTCCAATGATTTGTTCCTTTCCATTTTGGTCATGAGCTACTGTTTATAATTTATAAGGTACTGATAACATCATCTTCTGTATGTGGCACCACATACTATGTTATCTACAATATAAATTAATTGAACAACTACAACTAAATGTAGACAATTTGACCAAATGTGATTCTTTATTCAAAATAAATGTTTACAAAAGCTTAGGCTTTCAGTATACACTCTAACAATCTCCCACTTATACTAATGACTAAGCTGCCATATCTTTTGCCATACATCTGATTCCCATTCCCTCCATATGCCGATCAAAAGCTTTTTCTGGAAGGGCCTTAGTGAAAGGATCTGCCAGGTTATCTGTTGATGTAATCTTGGCGATGACAACGTCTCCTCGCTTTACGATATCTCGTATCAGGTGGTACTTGCGCTCTATATGTTTACTTGCTTTATGGGCTCGTGGTTCCTTCGAGTTTGCAACTGCACCGCTATTATCACAATAAATTGTGATGATTTTGAGCAAACCAGGAATCACATCTAAGTCCATTAGAAAGTTCCTGAGCCATACTGCTTCTTTAGCTGCCTCAGAGGTTGCTACATACTCAGCTTCCATGGTTGAGTCCGAAACGCATTTCTGCTTAACACTCCTCCATGCTATGGCTCCACCTCCCAAAGTAAACACATAGCCTGACGTAGACTTACTGTTGTCCCTATCTGATTGGAAATCTGAATCCGTGTAACCCACAGGGAGCAAATCGTCTGCTTGGTAAACTAGCATATAATCTCTGGTCCTTCTCAGGTACTTTAATATATGCTTTACCGTAGTCCAATGCCCTTGTCCAGGGTTACTCTGATATCTGCTAACCATGCTCACGACAAAACAGATATCAGGTCTCGTACATAGCATTGCATACATTAAGCTTCCTACAGCCGAAGCATAAGGAACTGCTTTCATGTCCTCTATCTCCTTTGATGTCTTCGGAGACATCTCTTTAGATAGAGCTACTCCATGCCTAAAAGGTAAGAAACCTTTCTTGGAATCCTGCATGCTAAAACGAGTAAGGATTGTATCTATATATGAAGCTTAGGACAGACACAACATTCTTTTCTTGCGATCCCTTATAACTTTGATCCCAAGAATGTGTGCACAATCTCCTAAGTCCTTCATATCAAATTGTTTGGACAACCATACCCTTACATCCGATAATACCTTGACATTGTTGCCAATTAACAAAATATCATCTACGTATAGTACAAGAAATACTACCACGTTTCCATTAAACTTCTTGTATACACAAGACTCATCCGGACTCTGAATAAATCCATATGACTGGATTACTTCATTAAACCGGATGTTCCAAGACCTTGAAGCTTGCTTCAGTCCATAAATGGACCGATTGAGCTTGCGCACTAGATGCTCTTTGCCTTTTTCAATGAACCCTTCTGGTTGCTTCATATGGATGTTCTCTTCAAGACTTCCATTAAGGAAAGCTATCTTGACATCCATTTGCCAAATCTCATAATCCATATGAGCAACAATGGATAAGAGTATCCGGATAGACTTAAGCATGACTACTGGTGAAAAGGTGTCCTCATAATCGATTCCCTCTTTCTGAGTGTACCCTTTCGCAACAAGCCTAGATTTGAAGGTTTCTACCTTCTCGTCTGTCCCTCTTTTCCTTTTGTAGATCCACTTGCATCCAACGGCTTTTACACCATCAGGTGGTTCTACAAGCTCCCAGTCCTTATTAGAGTACATAGACTCTATTTCAGAATTCATTGCCTTTTGCCAAGATGCTGCATCTATATCTTGGAGTGCTTCGTCATATGTTCGGGGATCAGGTTCATGTTTACCCGGGATCAAGTCCGAAGACTCTCCCAAAAACATGAATCTATCAGGCTGCCTAACAACCCTCCCACTACGACGAGGCATAGTCTGTGGTTGTGTATCATGTGTGACACGTGTTGCAGTCTCTTGTGGTGCTTCATCTTGTACTGTTGGTACTGAAGTAGACGTGTCCTCCCTAAGTTCTTCTAAAACAACTTTACTACTGGGCTTGTGATCCATTATATAGTTTTCTTCTAAAAACTGGGCATTGGTGCTAACAATGACCTTTTGGTCTTTAGGACTATAAAATAAATCACGTTTCGTTCCTCTGGGATATCCCACAAACACACGAACTTCTGTACAAGATTCTAACTTATCAGTATCTGGTTTCAGCACATGTGCTGGACTACCCCAAATCCGAATATGTCTTAGACTGGGCTTTCGCCCATTCTACAATTCTGTAGGAGTAGAAGAAACTGATTTAGAAGGTACTAAGTTCAGAATGTACACTGCTGTTTCCAGAGCGTATCCCCAAAACGAATTTGGTAATTCTGAATAACTCATCATCGATCTAACCATCTCCATAAGAGTCATATTCCTTCGTTCTGTCACACCATTCTGTTGGGGTGTACTAGGTGCGGACAGTTGGGATTGAATCCCGACCTCTGATAAGTAATTCCTAAACTCTCCTAAGAGGTATTCGCCATCACGATTAGACCGTAGTGTCTTGATACTTTTACCTAGTCGTTTCTCCACATCAGCCTTGTATTCTTTGAACTTATCAAAGCACTCGGACTTGCGGTGCATTAGGTAAATGTATCCATATCTTGAATAATCATCTATAAAAGAGACAAAATATTCAAAACCTTCTCTTGCCTGGACAGACATAGGACCACACAAATCAGAATGAACCAATTCTAACACTTCTTTGGCTCTATACCCCTTGGCCTTAAAAGGCCTCTTGGTCATTTTACCTTCCAAGCAAGATTCACAAGTTGGAAAATTTTCCAACTCTAATGAACCCAAAAGTCCATCGGCTATAAACCTCTGAATCCTACTTAAGTTAATATGACCAAGCCTTAGATGCCAAAGATATGCTTGGTTCATTTCCGAAGGTTCTTTTCTCTTATTAGAGTTAGAAGATGAGTTATAAATTTCCTTGTTTTGCTTTGTGGGAGAAATTGGATTTAAAGTATACAAATTGCCAACTAATGCACCAGAACAGATAATCACTTTATTTCTCTTAATAACTACATCGTTACTAAAGGAAACTGAATATCCATCTAAAAACAGTTTAGAAACTGAAATTAAATTCTTTCTAAAACTGGCTACATAAAGACAATTTCTTAAAACCAAATTTCTATTTATATTAAAAGATAAGTAGACGCCTCCCACTGCAACAGCCGCCACCTTAGTAGCATTGCCCATGTATATGGTAATCTCTCCTTCAGTTAGTCGTCGAGTTTCCTGGAACCCCTACAAGGAATTACAGACATGATCAGTGGCTCCCGTATCTACACACCAGGTGCTGGTAGATAACACCGCTAAACATGTTTCAACAACTAGAGCATGAGATATACCTTTGTTGTTCTGATTCCTACGAGGACGGTCTGCCTTCCAATGCCCTGACTGCTTGCAGATGAAGCACTTGCCCTTAGGCTTCTTCATTCCAGCTTTAGGTCCTGTACTCTGAGATTTTTCACTTTCTTTGCTGAACCAACTTGTTTCTTCTTCTTCTTTCCTTTCGGTTTAGAAGTAGAACCATTTTCAGTATAGTGAATATAAGAATTGTGACGAAACAATCCTTCTGCTGCCTGAAGTTCTGTCAGTAGTTCCGCCAATGAATATACCCTTTTGTTCATATTGTAATTCAGGCGAAATTGCTCAAAACTTCTAGGTAGTGTTTGGAGAATCATATCGATCTGGGTTTCCTCATCAATTTCTCCTCCAAGGATCTGTATTTCGTTCAGATAAGCCATCATCTTTAGGATATGATCCCTCACAGGAGTACCCTCTTGCATGGTGGTTGTCATTATCTTTCTCATGGCTTCTTGTCTAGAAGCCCGATCCTGATGACCAAAGAGTTCTTTGAGATTGTTCATAATATCATAAGTTGTTGGTAAATCTTGATGCTGATGTTGCAATACATTTGATATTGAAGCCAAAATGTAACACCGCGTCATCTCATCTGCCTTTACCCATTTCTTATGATATTCAATCTCCTCTTGGGTAGATTCACCAGTGGGTGCATCAGGACAAGGCTCAGTCAGTACAAATTTATAGCTTTCAGCAGTAAGAACAATGTCCAGGTTCCTTTTCCAATCTATGTAGTTAGGACCAGTAAGTCTATTCTATTGTAGTATGATGGACAGTGGGTTGAAAGTCATGCTAAGAATCACAAATAACTTTTGGTCAGAACTCTAAATTTAGAATAATATTGATTCCTCAAACAATACTATTTTAAATTAACCAACACCGCGAATATTGTATGCCACGATAGTGTGGACGTATACAAATTCAGCATTTGTAGAAGGAGGGTTTTAACCCATTAATTTTATTATCTTGTCAACCTAACTTTTTGACAAATAAAATTAATAGTTGGTATCCTTTGGTCACACAAATAATAGCAGTGACTCCGATGGGGAGGATATTATTAGTTGTGCCTAAGTGTATACCATTACTTGACACTAAGTCCATTAATAAGATTGTGCCCCTTCCGATGGGGAAGATCACACGCTCTTAATTAGCTTCCTATAGTCATCCAAAATGGAAGGTTGTTCTAGTGATCCACAAACAAGCTCATCTGATATAGAGGAAGGCACTCAGAGCCAACGCGCAAGCTTGTTTGCATCACTTACAAACCAGTAATGGAGACCGTGGAATTTATTTAAAATCCCTCTCCCACTTAGTTATTTATAAATGAGGAATTTTAACTATGCTAGCTTACTAAACATGTATACTAACATGCACACACAGCATAATATAAAAGCAATAAATAGAAAATCTAATTTTCAACTATTATGGCTTTTATCTATGGTTGTCCTCCGTGTGTTGTCATCCCAAGCTGCTGCCATATTTGGCCACCGCCACCGGGTCTAGCTGTCGCATCCATCTTGCTCCTTGTTCCGCTGCACCTTTGGTCCTTAAAAGGTTCCACGCCTTGCAAGATTTGATCCGCGACACAAATAGAATTTTACATTTTTCGATCCTATATTCCTCGAAGGAATGTACATGTAAAGTAGATCGATCATAAAATAAAAATTTACATCCATCGATCCTATATTCCATAAAAGGAATGTACATGTAACTAGATCAAAAATAAAATCCTAATAAAACTAAATACAGCTCCTGCTGTATTTTACAATACAATCATGCACACACATATAAATGCCCTTGACATGTCCAAGGGTCCAATCACACACATAATAACTAAAAGCCATAATAATTGGATCATGCATCCACAAAGTTAGCACATCCTACTATTAACCTGCCTAAATTATGTATGACATGTGCATAATTAAACTAATACCAAATACACAAAGGCAAAACCCTAGCTCTGATACCAATTGTTGGTTGCTACTCGGAAAACCTAATGGTTCCACTGTACAAAAATTTTGTACAAAGGTCTGAACCTTTTCCTAGCTACCATGTGTTCTTTTAAATTAAACTTGGATCGCCTGCGGAACTTAACACGTTTGATCCAAAGTTTAATCTATTTGTTCTTTTAGGTTTAGACTTGGATCTCCTGCGGAACTTAACACGTTCGATCCAAATCACCTAGGTTATTAATTTCATTAAATATTAGTTTCCAAAATTGGCTCCCAGTACTGACGTGGCGAGGCACATGACCTTCTTGGATATGGGAACAACCACCACGGACTAGACAAAGCCTTTTAAGGAAAGTTATTATTTAATTTTCTTAAATAACTTTAGGTCAACCGAAAAGAACAATCAAATCACAAGGAAAAGAAAAACAAAGAACACAACATCGAAAATAAATTCGAAATACTAAAATCGTATGCCTCTTGTATTTGGTATTATTTCCAAAAATAACTAGTATGATGCGGAAAGGAAAAATACTAGTTATACCTTTTAGAAAGACCTCTTAATCTTCTACCGTATTCCTCTTCTAACCTCGGACGTTGTGTGGGCAACGATCTTCCAAGATGAGGACCACCTAGCACCTTCTTCTTCTTCCTTCAAGTTTCGGCCAAGCACAAAAAATCCAAGGATGAAGAACTTTTTCCACCAACTAAGCTCCAAGGGATGCAAGCTTTCTCTCCTTCTTCTTCTTCTTCTCCAAGTAGTATCCGGCCACCACAAAAGCTCCAAGCAAGGAAGAGTTTCGGCCACCACAAAGAGGAAGAGAGGGAGAGAGGATGGCCGGCCACAACACCAAGGAAAAGAGGGAGAGAATAATAGAGGTTGTGTCGCATGAAGGCACCCCAATCCTCTCTTTTATATTCCTTAGCTTTGGTAAATAAGGAAATTTAATTACAATAAAATTTCCTTAACTTTCTTTGACATGAATTAATTAAGAAAAATTAAATAAAATTTCTTAAAACTCCATGTCTTGGCCGGCCACATCAACAAGGGCAAACAAAGCAATTTCAATCAACAATTAAAATTCCTTATTTGTCTTCAGAAAATTTTAAAAAATAAAATTTCCCTTTAAAATCCCTTCATGGTTGATAAAAAGAAATTTCTATAATTTTAATTTTTCAACATGTGAATAATTTACAAAGAGAAAAAATAAAATATCTTTCCTATCTACAAATAAGGAAAGAGATCTAATCTCTTTCTTAATCTTTTGTAGAAGAGATATTTTAATTTTAATTCTCTCCAATAAATTATATCTTCCACATAAGAAAAATTTAAAATTAAAATTCTTTTAAATTTAATGGGGGTCGGCCACCTAAGCTTGGGTTCAAGCTAGGGTCGGCCACCCATGAACCAAGGCTTGACCGGCCCTAGCTTGAACCACAAGCTAACTTGGCCGGCCCCTACATCATGGGTACGAAGTTGGGTATAGGTGGGTATAGTACTCTATAAATAAGAGGCTACGATAGGGACCGAGAGAAGGAATTGGTTTTGGTCTCCCGATAAAATTAAGCATCCCGTGTTCGCCCCGAACACACAACTTAATTTTATCAATAATAATTCATTCCACGAGAGAACTATTATTGAACTACCGCACCAATCCCAAATTACATTTTTGGGCTCCTTCTTATTATCAGTGTGTTAGTCTCCCTGTGTTTAAGATGTCGAATGCCCACTAATTAAGTGAGTTACTGACAATTCATTTAATTAATATCTTAATCCAAGAATAGTACCACTCAACCTTATCATCATGTCGGACTGAGTCCACCTGCAGGGTTTAACATGACAATTCTTATGAGCTCATCTTGGGGACATTATCAACCTAGATTACTAGGACACAGTTTCCTTCTATAATCAACAACACACACTATAAGTGATATCATTTCCCAACTTATCGGGCTTATTGATTTATCGAACTAAATCTCACTCATTGATAAATTAAAGAAATAAATATCAAATATATGTGCTTGTTATTATATTAGGATTAAGAGCACACACTTCCATAATAACTGAGGTCTTTGTTTCTTTATAAAGTCAGTATAAAAGAAAAGACCTCTAATGGTCCTACTCAATACACTCTAAGTGTACTAGTGTAATTATATAGTCAAGATAAACTAATTCCTAATTACACTACGACCTTCCAATGATTTGTTCCTTTCCATTTTGGTCGTGAGCTACTGTTTATAATTTATAAAGTACTGATAACATCATCTTCTGTATGTGACACCACATACTATGTTATCTAAAATATAAATTAATTGAACAACTACAACTAAATGTAGATAATTTGACCAAATGTGATTCTTTATTCAAAATAAATGTTTACAAAAGCTTAGGCTTTCAGTATACACTTTAAAAAAAATAGATATCAGGTCTCGTACACAGTATTGCATACATAAGGCTTCCTACAGCCGAGGCATAAGGAACTGCCTTCATGTCCTCTATCTCCTTTATGTCTTTAGAGACATCTCTTTGGATAAAGCTACTCCATGCCTAAAAGGTAAGAAACCTTTCTTGGAGTTTTGCATGCTAAAACGAGTAAGGATTGTATCTATATATAAAGCTTGGGATAGACACAACATTCTTTTCTTGCGATCCCTTATAACTTTGATTCCAAGAATGTGTGCACATTCTCCTAAGTCCTTCATATCAAATTGTTTGGACAACCATACCCTTACGCCCGATAATACCTTGACATTGTTGACAATTAACAAAATATCATCTACGTATATATAGTACAAGAAATACCACTACGTTTCTGTTACACTTCTTGTATACACAAGACTCATCCGGACACTGAATAAATTCATATGACTGGATTACTTCATTAAACTGGATGTTCCAAGATCTTGAAGCTTGCTTCAGTCCATAAATGGACCGATTGAGCTTACACACTAGATGCTCTTTGCCCTTTTCAATAAACCCTTCTGGTTGCTTTATATGGATGTTTTCTTCAAGACTTCCGTTAAGGAAAGCTGTCTTGACATCAATTTGTCAAATCTCATAATCCATATGAGCGGCAATAGATAAGAGTATCCGGATAGACTTAAGCATAACTACCGACGAAAAAGTCTCCTCATAATCGATTCCCTCTTTCTGAGTGTATCCTTTCACAACAAGCCTTGCTTTGAAGGTTTCTACCTTCCCATCTGTCCCTCTTTTCCTTTTGTAGATCCACTTGCATCTAATGGCTTTTACACCATCAGGTGGTTCTACAAGCTTCCAGACCTTGTTAGAATACATAGATTCTATTTCGGAATTCATTGCCTTTTGCCAAGATACTGCATCTATATCTTGGAGTGCTTCATCATATGTCCGGGGATCAGGTTCATGTTTACCCGGGATCAAGTCCGAAGACTCTCCCAAAAACATGAATCTCTCAGGCTGTCTTACAACCCTCCCACTACGACGAGGCACCGTCTGTGGTTGTATATCATGTGTGAACACGTCTCTTGTGGTACTTCATCTTGTACTGTTGGTACTGAAGTAGACGTGTCCTCTCTAAGTTCTTCTAGAACAATTTTGCTACTGGGCTTGTGATCCATTATATAGTCTTCTTCTAAAAACTGAGCATTGGTGCTAACAATGACCTTCTGGTCTTTAGGACTATAAAATAAACCACCTTTCGTTCCTCTGGCATAACTCACAAACACACGAACTTCTGTACGAGATTCTAACTTATCAGCATATGGTTTTAGCACATGTGCTGAACTACCCCAAATCCGAATATGTCTTAGACTGGGCTTCCGCCCATTCCACAATTCTGTGGGAATAGAAGATACTGATTTAGAAGGTACTAAGTTCAGAATGTGCGCTGCCGTTTCCAGAGCGTATCCCCAAAACGAATTTGGTAATTCTAAATAACTCATCATCGATCTAACCATCTCCATAAGAGTCTTATTCCTTCGTTCTGCCACACCATTCTGTTGGGGTATACCAGGTGCGGACAATTGAGATTGAATCCAGGCCTCTGATAAGTAATTCCTAAACTCTCCTAAGAGGTATTCGCCACCACGATCAGACCGTAGTGTCTTGATACTTTTACCTAGACGTTTCTCCACATCAGCCTTATACTCTTTGAACTTATCAAAGCACTCAGACTTGCGGCGCATTAGGTAAATGTATCCATATCTTGAATAATCGTCTATAAAAGAGATAAAATATTCAAAACCACCTCTAGCCTGGATAGACATAGGACCACACAAATCAGAATGAACCAATTCTAACGCTTCTTTGGCTCTATACCCCTTGGCCTTAAAAGGTCTCTTCGTCATTTTACCTTCCAAGCAGGATTCACATGTTAGAAAGTTTTCCAACTCTAATGGACCCAAGAGTCCATCGGCTACAAGCCTTTGAATCCTACTTAAGTTAATATAATCAAGCCTTAAATGCCAAAAATGCATTTGGTTCATTTTCGAAGGTTCTTTTCTCTTATTAGAGTTAGAAGATGTGTTATTAATTTTCATATTTTGCTTTGTGGAAGAAATTGGATTTAAAGTATATAAATTGTCAATCAATGCACCAGAACAGATAATCACTTTATTTCTCTTTATAATCACATTATTACTAAAGGAAACTGAATATCCATCCAAATACAGTTTAGAAATTGAAATTAAATTCTTTCTAAAACTGGGTACATAAAGACAGTTTCTTAAAACCAATTTCCTATTCCTATCAAATGATAAGTAGACGTCTCTCACTGCAACAGCCGCCACCTTAGTAGCATTGCCCATGTAAACAGTTATCTCTCCATCAAATAGTCGCCGGGTTTCCTGGAACCCCTGCAAAGAATTACAGACATGATCAGTGGCTCCCGTATCTACACACCAGGTGCTGTTAGATAACACCACTAAATATGTTTCAACAACTAGAGCATGAGATATACCTTTATTGTTCTGATTCCTATGAGGACAGTCCGCCTTCCAATGCCCTGTCAGCTTGCAGATGAAGCACTTGCCCTTCGGCTTCTTCATTCCAGCTTTTTGTCTTGTACCTTGAGGTTTATTCACCTTCTTTGCTGAAAAGACCTGTTTCTTCTTCTTCTTACCTTTCGACTTAGAAGTAGAATCATTTTCAGCATAGTGAATCTGAGAACTGTGACGAAATATTCCTTCTGCTGCCTGTAGTTCTGTCAGAAGTTCCGCTAACGTATACTCTCTTTTGTTCATGTTATAGTTCAGGCGGAACTGCTCAAAACTTCTAGGTAACATTTGGAGAATTATATCGACCTGGGTTTCCCCATTGATTTCTACTCCAAGGACTTGTATTTCATTTAGATAAGCCATCATTTTAAGAATATGATCCCTTACGAGTGTCCCCTCATACATCGTGGCTGTCATTAATTTTCTCATTGCCTCTTGCCTAGCAGTCCGACTCTGGTGCCCAAAGAGTTCTTTGAGATTGTTCATTATATCATAAGCTGTTGGTAAATCTTGATGCTGATGTTGCAATACATTTGACATTGATGCCAAAATGTAACATCGCACCATCTCATCAGCTTTTACCCATTTCTTATGATACTCAATCTCCTCTGGGGTAGAGTCACCGTTAGGTGTATCAGGGCAAGCCTCAATCAGTACAAACTTATAGCTTTCAACAGTAATGACAATGTCCAGGTTTCTTTTCCAATATATGTAGTTAGGTCCTGTAAGTTTGTTCTCTTTCAGTATAATGGCCAGTGGGTTGAAAGTCATCCTAAGAATCATAAAAATAACTTTGGCCAGGACTCTAAATTTAGAATAATATTGATTCCTCAAATAATACTATTTTAAATTAACCAACACCTCAAAACACCGTGAATTTTATATGTCACGATAGTGTGGACATATACAAAATCAACATTTGTAAAAGGAGGGTGTAACCCATTAATCAACATTTGTCAACCTAACTTTTTGACAACTAAAATTAATAGTTGGTTTCCTTCGGTCACACAAATAATAGCAGTGACTCCGATGGGGAGGATACTATTAGACGTGCCTAAGTGTATACCATTACTTGACACTAAGTCCATTAATAAGATTGTGCCCCTTCCGATGGGAAAGATCACACGCTCTTAATTAATTTCCTATAGTCATCCAAAATGGAAGTTTGATCTAGTGATCCGCAAACAAACTCATCCGATATGGAGGAAGGCACTCAGAGCCAACGCGCAAGTTTGTTTGCATCACTTACAAACCAGTAATGGAGACCGTGAAATTTATTAAAATAAATCTCTCTCTCACTTAGTTATTTAAAGTGAGGAATTTTAAACTATCCTAGCATACATCACATGCATACACAAACATCACAGTAAATAAAAGCAATAAATATGGAAATTTTTTTCCAACCATTATGGCCTTTCTCTGTTACTGTCCTCCATGTGCACCAACCCTAGCTGCTGTCATTTTTAGCCACTACCATCGGGTCCACTCGTCGCATCCATCTTGCTTCTTATTCCGCTACGCCTCTGGTGCTCCAAAAGTACCACACCTCGCAAGAATCCGATCCAAAATAGAATTTTACATATATCGATCCTATATTTCACGAGGGAATGTACATGTAATCTAGATCGAAAATAAAATTCTAAAAAATAATACATCTCCTGCAGTATTTGATACATACAATCATGCACACACAAAATATTACCCTTGACATGTCCAAGGGTCTAATCACACACAACATCAATAAGTCATAATAGTTGGAGCCTGCAACCAAAGAGTTAGCACATCCTACTATTATCCTGCCTAAATTATGTATGACATGTGCATAACCTATTTGAATTCTAAACACACAGAGGCAAACCCTAGCTCTGATACCAATTGTTGGTTAGTCTTAGGAAAACGTACCGGTTCCACTGTACAAAATTTTTTTGTACAAGTGTCGAACCTTTCCTTAAATAACCTATTGTATTCTTTAGAAGTTAAATTAGGAATCGTAGACGGAACTTAATATCATTGATTCCAAATTTAACTTATCTGTTCTTAATGGTTTAGATTTGAATCGCAAGCGGAACTTAACACTATTTATTCAAATCTACCTAAGTTATTAATTCCATTAAATATTAATTTCTAAAATTGGCTTCCAGGACTGCATGGCGAGGCACATGGCCTTCTTGGATATGGGAGCAATCACCACCGCCTAGGCAAAGCCTTTTAAGGAAAGCTGATATTTAATTTCTTTAAATAACTCTAGGTTAACCAAAAAGAACAATCGAATCACAAATTCGAAAAAAAGAAGAAAACACAAACTCGAAAAACTTATTCGAAAAACTAGATCTAATTGCCTCTTGTATTTAGAATTCTTACAAAGAAAATAACTAGTATGATGCGGAAGAAAATTACTAATTATACCTTCTCTTTGCAAGCTAATGACCTTGAGATCTTCTGCCGTATTCCTCGTCTCGCCTTGGACGTCGTGTGGGCGACGATCCTCTAAGATGAACACCACCCAAGAGCTTCTTCCTCTTCTTCTAAAATTCGGCCACCAACACCACCAAGGAGAAGAGAGAAAAGGGAAAAGAGAAGGGAGAGAGGGGCATGCCACTTGAGATCTCCAAGCAAAAGAATAAGAGTTGTGTCTCATAAAACCCCCTCACCCCTTATTTTATATTACTTACCCAAGGTAAATAAGGAAAAACTTTTTACAAAAAATAAAATCATCCAAGAGTGATGGATCGAAAGTGCTAGGGGGGGGTGAATAGCGCTCGTGGCTATTTTATCGATTTAAAACACAGAGTAGAAACGCAGCGGAAAGTAAATGCAAACACAGAAGACACAGTCAATTTACTTCGTTCGGAGTCTAGCTCGACTCCTATTTGAAGGCCCGTGATCCTTGATCGCTTTACGTGGGCAACAACTATAAATCCGGAATTATTACAAGCTGGAAGCAATGACAGTTAAGTACAAATAAGAAAGTTATACCAACGAACAAGAAAATAGAAGAGCTTTGGAGTTTAAGTTCGTTGTAGCAGCAGGGCGTTGTTGAAGCGTACGGAGCACACAAGAGCACAGAACTTCTATTCAGAAATCGATGATGAGCTGCACCTCGAGGCCTCCTCTTATAGTTCTGCAAGATCTGATCTAGATCCCTAAGTCTCGGGATCAGCTTTGACCCGAAGCGGATCGGTCGACCGATCCTCATGTTCGGTCGACCGATCAGATGATCTCCACCGCATCTGATCCGTCGCTCCACTTCGATCGGGTCAAACTCTATCACTGGGTTCGGTCGACCGATCCCAAGGTCCGGTCGACTGATCCCATGGTCCGGTCGACCGATCAGTCTCCTCTGACCCACACACCTCGGCTTGATCCAGTCGACACCTATCCCAGGTTCGGCCGACCGATCCCGAGGTCCGGTCGACCGATCCCTGGTTGAGCCCGGTCCAACTTCTGGAGACCTGATCTGTTAGCTTGGAGGTTCGGTCGACCGATCCCGGTCACTTCTAACTCTGCATAAAAATGTTAGTTACCTGCAAAACAGAGTTAGAACACAAGAGATAATATATATAAATAAATTTGACAGTCACCAGACTGTCCGGGTCTGACTTCGAGTTTTCGACCGGAAACCCTAGGTCGACCCGATGCCTACTGTTTCCTCTAAGGGGAACGCGTCCTCACCTACTCCTCTTAGGAGATTTACCTGTTGCCAGTACGATCCTCCAGATCGACTGGACTTTTGCTCAGCGTCCGATGCTTCCGGTCTTCATGCTGGATGTCCGGTCCTCGACCCATCCAGACTTCTACCCGGTTCGCGACACTAGGATTTTAACCTAGGGTTACCACCCCCTAGGATTTTTGCCCGAAGCATCGACCCGCCAAGACTTCCCGCATAGGGTTACCACCCCCTATGACCTAGGGTTACTACCCCCTAGGGGTTTTCCTTGCCTAACCGCAGCTAGGACTTTTCTCCACCTAGGGTTACCACCCCCTAGGACCTAGGGTTACCACCCCCTAGGGTTTTCACCTGCCTAACCACAGTTAGGACTTTCCTGAAACACTTAGTCATACACATTAGATAACAATTAAACTTAACTTTGAATCTCTTTGTCATCATCAAAACTAAGGTTCGATCGTCGGATGCTTCCCGCACCAACAAGACCTCCGATACCAAAGTAAGTAAGCGGGATTTATTATTCAATAAATTGTATAACCTAAAAATGCAGGAAAATGAGACAGCAAGCCAGCTTCACGTGCACATTCAGGACCTCCTAAACGACCTTCACGCAATCGGCCGAAGAATAGAAAACCGCGACATAATAAGGTATGCACTTAGCGCCTTTCCAAGGAACACCTTGTGGGCATCCATGGTTGATGCTTACAAGGTTTCTAAGGACCTCTCTTCAATCAAATTAGATGAACTTTTTTCGGAATTAGAATTGCATGAACAGACTAATACACGCCCAGTCGAGAAAGGTGTTGCTTTGGTTGCAAGTACCAGCAGAACGCGTGAACCGACGTCAAGGTGCAAATTCAAACCCGAGTCCAAAGACGAATCAGATGCAGAGGACGAAGACAAAGTTATTTCCGAACTAATAAAGCTCATGCGGAGAATATGCAAGTCAAAAAGGGCAACTCAAACGGACCCGAAGGACAAATCTGAAGTCACCTGTTTCGGCTGTAACCAGAAGGGCCACGACAAGCCAGATTTCCCAAACAAGAATAAAAGAAGGAAGGCATTAAAGGCGACCTGGTCTGAATCATCAGATGAATCCGATTCTGACATAGAAGAACCGACAAGCTTCCTCGCGTTGCCAACACAAGTAAATATTAACAAAACTGAGTCCGAAGTTGAGTCCGAAATCGAGAGCGAGTCGGAAACTGAGTCTGAGCAAAGCCACGGATCCGCATCCATTTCCGAAGGACCGAACCCCACTGTAAGTGCCTTACTTGTCGAAACTCAATTTGATTTGCAAAAGTTAATTCCTTATTTGCTTAAGAAATTGGCTAAATCCAATGTTCGTGTCAAGTCACTCCAAAAGGAGGTAATAACCCTTAAGGAGGTGACGGACTCGAGTTCCTTAACTGAACCTATTCGAATTGGAAGTTCAACTCAAGTCCAACAACTTGAGGAAGAAAATTCCAATTTGAAAACTCAAATTAAGGAACTCAAGGACACGTTGGAACGGTTCACTATGGGTTCTAAGAATTTGGATCTGATTTTTGGAAAACAGCGAGCCATTTACAACAAATTCAAACTTGGATTTAAAACCAAGAACAAATATAAATCATATCTATCTTTAGTAAATAGAAATAATAAAACCATAGTTCAAGCATGGATCTCCAAGTCAAACTTGGTTAATCAAGTTGGATTTGGACTATATTGGGTCCCCAAGGATCAGATCCATTACCTTGATAGACTATATCGAGGCTATGATCCAGGGGGAGCCAGTAGAAAGATCATCTTTACCAAGAGATAGATTGATGCTTGTTTATTTATTCTTATTGACATTATGCATGTTTAGATTTATGATAGCTTAAGGACCTAGGCATAATTTACAATTGTTAGTTAAATCTAGGGGTTTCAAAAAGAAAATTAAATATATATTTTCTTTGAACGATTCTGTCTAGGAAGGGGTGGATGATCTCATACCCAAGAAGGCCTAGAGCCTCGCCCTGACCTGGGAACCAATCATTGAAATATATATTTAATTTACTAATTGAAAAACCTAATTTAACTCAAATGTAAATTAATCCTTATAAATAACCTAAATTACAGATAACCATCTCACAAAATTATATAAGATTACTTGATTGATAACTTAGAATCGAGTGAGATGGATCTAGATTAAACTTAGTCTTAAATAAATTCAATTTAATCAAATGAAACGACTTAATTAACTTAAATCAAATGAATTAATTATTTGAAAAATCTTTTAAATCAATTTCAAAATCTTTTAAAACTTAATTATTCAAAAATTATTTGAAAAATACTTTAAAAATTAATTTCAAAATCATTTGAAAAACACTTTGAAAATTAATTTCAAAATCAGTTTAAAAAAATATACTTTAAAAATTAATTTCGAAATCATTTGAAAAATACTTTGAGAATTAATTTCAAAATCAGTTGAAAAATACTTTGAAAATTATTTCAAAATAATTTAAAAACTTAGAGTTTAGAAGGAATTTTTTTAAAAACACTTAGACTTTAATGTTTACAAGAAAATTAATTTGAAAAACTAAGTGTTTACTTCAGAACTCATTTTTTCTTTCCCCCTCCTTATTTTGATATATGGCAAAGGGAGGGAGTATAAGGAAAATAAAAGGAGAAATTTAAAGGAAAATAAAAGGAGAAATTCAAAGGAAAATAAAAGGAAACTAAATTCAAAAATTCAAAACTAAAAGAAATCAGTTAAAGGGGGAGCTCCTATTAAGGGGGAGCTTCAATGTGCTTAGGTGTTATTTATGCTTGTACTCATTTATATTTACCTTTATTGCATTTTTTTCACTTAACATTGAATTTCGGTTGCCATAATAAAAAAGGGAGAGATTGTTGGTGCGGGAAGCATCCGACGATCGAACCTTAGTTTTGATGATGGCAAAGAGATTCAAAGTTAAGTTTAATTGTTATCTAATGTGTATGACTGAGTGTTTTAGGAAATTCCTAACTGTGGTTAGGCAGGTGAAAACCCTAGGGGGTGGTAACCCTAGGTGGAGAAAAGTCCTAGCTGCGGTTAGGCAAGGAAAAACCCTAGGGGGTAGTAACCCTAGGTCATAGGGGGTGGTAACCCTATGCGGGAAGTCTTGGCGGGTCGACGCTTCGGGCAAAAATCCTAGGGGGTGGTAACCCTAGGTTAAAATCCTGGTGTCACGAACCAGGTAGAAGTCTGGATGGGTCGAGGACCAGACATCCAGCATGAAGACCGGAAGCATCGGACGCTGAGCAAAAGTCCAGTCGATCTGGAGGATTGTACTGGAACAGGTAAATCTCCTGAGAGGAGTAGGTGAGGACGCGTTCCCCTTAGAGGGAATAGTAGGCGTCGGGTCGACCTAGGGTTTCCGGTCGGAAACTCGAAGTCAGACTCGGACAGTCTAGTGACTGTCAAATTTATTTATATATATTATCTCTTGTGTTCTAACTCTATTTTGCAGGTAACTAACATTTTGATGCAGAGTTAGAAGTGACTGGGATCGGTCGACTGAACCTTGGGATCGGTCGACCGAACCTCCAAGCTTACAGATCAGGTCTCCAGAAGTTAGACCGGGCTCGACCAGGGATCTGTCGACCGGACCTCGAGATCGGTCGACCGAACCTGGGATAGGTGTCGACTGGATCAAGCCGAGGTGTGCGGGTCAGAGGAGACTGATCGGTCGACCGGACCCTGGGATCGGTCGACCGAACCTCAGATAGAGTTTGACCAGCGGAGCGAGAGGATCGAGCAGATCAGATGGGAGAAGATCGCCTGATCGGTCGACCGAACATTGGGATCGGTCGACCGATCCGCATCGAGTCAAACTTGATCCCGAAGCTTGGGGATCTGGATCAGACTTTGCAGAGCTATAAAAGGAGGCCTTGAGGTGCAGCTCAGATCATCGATTTCCGAAAAGAAGTTCTGTGCTCTTGTGTGCTCCGTATGCTTCAACAACGCCCTGCTGCTACAACGAACTGAAACTCCAAAGCTCTTCTATTTTCTTGTTCGTTGGTATAACTTTCTTATTTGTACTTAACTATAATTGCTTCTAGCTTGTAATAATTCCGGATTTATAGTTGTTGCCCACGTAAAACGATCAAGGATCGCGGGCCTTCGAGTAGGAGTCGAACTAGACTCCGAACGAAGTAAATTGACTGTGTCTTCTGTGTTTGCATTTACTTTCCGCTGCGTTTCTACTCTGTGTTTTAAATCGATAAAATAGCCACGAGCGCTATTCACCCCCCCCCTTCTCTAGCGCTTTCGATCCATCAATAAATAAAGTAAACCTAAAAATTGTATAAATAAAGAAAAATTTTTTACAAAAAATAAAATCATCCAAGAGTTTTTCCTTTTCCATTTTAATTTTCCCTTTTTCCTTTTAATTTTTTCCTTTTCTTTCCTCTTGATTGAATCAATCACCAATTTTGATTGATGATAATTTTATTTATTTTAATTATGATCGACCCCTTGCTTGGGCACCATGCAAGGTGGTCGGCCACCTCATCAAGGGAAAAGAAAATATATTTTTTAAAAATTTTACAAGAAGAAATCTTCCTATAAAATTTACAAGCTCTTTTTCCTAAAGTAGGAGTTAAAAAAGGAAAGTTCTAAAAATTAAAATCATGTTTTAAAATTTAAAACTTCTCTTATAAAATTTCCTTTTTTGACATGATGATAGAAAATTTTAATTTTAAAACTTATCTTCCTTTTTTTCTTAAACCATGAGGATGGTTAAAAAAGGAAAGTTTTAAAACTTTTAAAACTCTCTATTAAAATATGTGGCCAAATTCAAATAAGGAAAGTTTTTAAAATTAAAATCTCTCTTTTAAAACTTATAGTTTTCTACAAAGAGAAGATTTTAAAAATTCAAAAGCAACCCTCCTTGTTTGAATATTGTGGCCGTATTTAAGCACTTATATCTTCAAAATTTTTAATTTTTCATATCTCTTTTCAACTAAGGTATTAATTGAGGGGGCGTGCATTTTTTTTATAAATTATTATTTTTTGATATATATCAAAGGGAGAAAATAAGATTAAAAGTTAAGTCAAATTAAAAGTTAGGTTTATTTTATTATTTTTCTAAACATAAGTACTTTGTCAGCTTAAAGTTTTTGTTTCAAGGTAAGTATTTTTTAAAAAGATGATTTTAAAAGTTAGATGTTTTTTAAAATTAAGTTTATTTTTCAAGGGAGATTAAAGTTAAAATATTTGTTTAGAAAAATCTCCAAGAGTTCTCTGTTTTTATACTTAGAAATTTTAATTTTGAAAAAGCAATTGAAAATTCTTGTATAGGTCTTTAGTTATTCTTAACTAGTTATGTTTTTTTTTTAACTTTGAATTGTATTGTCATAATTAAAAGTAGAAGATTATTGGTGTAAGAATCATCAAATGATTGAACACAAGTTTTGATAATGACAAAGAGTTCAATGTTAAGGGTTATTGTAGTTCTAATAAGTCTGACTGAGTGTGCAGGAAAATCTTAAGTGAGTTTAGACAAAGTAAAAGTTCTAGTGAATACTAAGCAAGTGTAAATCTCTAGTTGCGGCTAGACAAGGAAGTCCTGGTCTGAAGGACCGGAAAGAAATCTTAGCAGGTCGAGGACATCAGGCAGAAAATCCTATTGGTCGAGGACAATAGGTGAAAGTTCTAGAGGTTGCATACACAAGGCGAAAGACTGGATGAATCAGGGATCGAACGTCCAATAGAAAGTCTTGAAGTTCGGATGTTGAGCGAAAGTTTAAACGGTCTAGAGGACCGGTTTGGCATCAGGTAAACTCTCTTAAGAGAAGTAGGTGAGGACGTGTTCCCTATTGGGACAATAATAGGCATTGATTTGACTTACGATTTCATGAAAATCTAAAAGTTAGAATCGGACAGTTCTGAGATTGTCAAATTCATTCAAAATGATATATTTTGTTTGTTGTATTAATTCTGTGGTGCAGAAATTGGAGTTGGAAATTGGTCTGAAAATGGGCATCCAGGTGCTCTTACTGGCTCCAGACGCTCAGACTAGGTCCAGGTGCGTAGACTAGGTCGAACTCTGCCACGCATGCAGATGAGTTGACGCATTCTGATTTATCAACACATGTCAGTGGCCAAGTGCCCAAGAGTGGTCCAAGCGTCTAGATAAGGATAAAAGTTGCTGGATAGACTTTCGATGAGAGAATGCCATGTGGGGGCACCTGGGACCGGTCCAGGCGCCTAGAGGTCACCTATAAAATGTATTTCTACCAACACCTCAAAGATAACAACCTCAATGTTTTACTCTCTTGTGCACTGCTCGAAAGACAACTCGACGACGTTGTAACACTACTTAGATGACCGAAAGCATGAATCTCCGAATCTTTAGTCGTCAGAATAATTTCGTTTATAGCACTTAAATTATCATCACTTTGTACTTGTACTTATTATGAATTATTAGTTGATTGGCCAATGAAAGCGATCGACAATCGTGAGCCTTCGAGTAGGAGTCACCACAAGTTCCGAACCAAGTAAAAATAATATATTAATTTTGTCTATGTTGATTTTTTTTAAAAATTATTTCTTTTCACTGCCTATACTATTGATTTACAAAAAATATAAAAAAAACCACCAGCACTGTTCAATCTTCCCTGAATTAACACTAAACTAACTAAACATTATAATTGAGTTGATTCCCTACTTCCAAATTAACGTGTGTCTCAGTTAACTTAAACTGTTGGGACAGGGTTCTTGTTTAGTTTAAAATTTGATAAGTTGACTTAATTACTTTGTGATTGCATCACAAAGTAATTTGAATCAATCCCAAGATTCTTTTTTGAGTTGTCCTAAAGTCAAATCTTATCTCTTCCTCTTTCTCTATCGAACTAGGTTTGGACCTCGTCATCCCTAATTCGGAAGTTAGCCTCATAAATAAATTCCAACCAATCCATGCCTGCACTACATCTTAATTAAAGAGTCTCCACAAAATTAATTTCCATTATGATAAGATTCTGAAAAAAAATTATAGAATGATATTCGATCAATATATCTCGTACCTGTAAGCATTTAATTTTTTTTTAAAAAAAAAAGAATTTAAGATATAATATTTAAGTTTAAAAAATTAAAATAAAAAAATAATCGATATCAGTGGCTAGTATAGGATGATAATTAAAAACTCCATTTTCATTCTGTTCACACGATTACTTTTCCACCGTCTAACAAATAGGGGCTACTAAAATTTTAGTAAAATTAAATTAATTAAATTGAACTGATTAAATTTTAAAATTTAATTCGGTTAATTTAATTTTTAACTTTTTTATAAAATTCATTGTGATTTTTGGTTAATTTAGTTTGATTTTAATTTTAAAATTCGTAATTCAGTTAAATCCAATTAAAATATTAATTTTATTATTTTTATTTTAAAATATAATTAATTAAATAAAATCTAAATTTAATTAATTTAATTTTAAATTTTTGATTAATTAATCGGTTGGAAATTTTGATAAATTTGATTATTCAAAAAAAATTAATTAATTTGTATGATTTTTAATTTTATCTGAATGATCGGCCCTACTAACAAAACCAAATCATTGCTTCAATAATTTAAATTTAGTAAGCAGCGTGGCATGAAAAGACGCACACGACTCAAACACATTTAATACAATTATATTATATGCGCAGTGTACGTCGCACGCGTCTGGATAAATTATATTTAATTAGTATCATCAGTTGTTTGTTGCATAGATTTGGACAAGAAAGCAGTTACCTAATAATTAAGGGCTTGCTGGAGTTATTTCCCACCAACTCCCAACCTCCAACCCCTCGATGCTTCCTCCTTGATTCCGTTTCAATTGGGTCAAACCCATTAAAATTAATTATCACCAACAAAACAAAGAAAATCCTTAATGCAAACCTCTGTATCAAGGGCCTGTGCATCTTTTACTTTGACTTGTTTTTTCGTGCAATGACTTTGACTTTATTTAATTCCCCCGAAGGGATTATTATAGCCTTAAATTGAAGGAAATGTGGAGGAAAGATCGCAGTGACCCTCCTCCCGGCTTCTTCCATGCACATGCTTCATTAAATAATAAAAGGGCAGGAAGCATTTACTTAAATGGCTGATGCTATTAATTTTGCCGCTAATGGTTAGAAATTTAACAGTCAAATGGACTTTATCACTTATTAACAAACGCCAAGTTAATTTAACAGCGTCATATAAAGTGGCTTGTGTTTCCAGGTTATTTAGACGATTCATTTCCCTCGACAAATCACACCTCAAACAAGAGTAACTTGAGAATTCGAGAGTCGAGACCACCTTTTCGTCTGTTTGCTCTATAGCACTAACAGGAATCTTTAATGAAGGATGGAATTGCTGCATTGTTACGTCATGTTCAGTCTTCACCGCAAGCAATCACCGGCAGGTTATGCAGATACAACGAAGGTGTGAGAAGCCAGACGCTTTCGTTGCCCAACTAGCTATAGCAACCTTAATTGCCTTCTCAATAAAAAGTTCGTTGGGGTGGTTGCATCTCCTCAACCCACTCATCACGTACCATCTTAAATTCTTTCCTTCCTGCAATCTTCCAATCCTTCTATTAATTTCCCTGTCGAGATTTTGATCTCACTACTATCCGTCTGTAGTTTTCTCTGTTTCTCACGGGCATATCGTAGAACACACTGTGAACATGAAGCATTTCAAACTGGGTTTTCGCTGCATCACCAACGCCCTCTATTCGATGCTTCTCTCCTTTCTCCCTACTCTGTCGTCGCGCCTCTCGACCTCCAATCTGCGGTTGATGTGGGACGGCAGTCTCCGACTCAATCCGCAATACCTGGCGCTCTGCTCCGCGCTGCTCGCGCTGTCGACGGCGCTCTACTTCATGAAGCGGCCGCGGCCAGTGTACCTTCTCGACTTCGCCTGCGTGAAGCCCGAGGCCGCGGGCCAGTGCGCGCGGGAGCGGTTCGTGAAGCAGTCGGTGGCCGCGGGGTTCTTCACGGAGGAGAACCTCGCGTTCCAGAAGAAGATCCTGGAGCGGTCGGGGCTGGGTCAGGCCACCTACTTCCCGGAGGCGCTGTTGACGACACCGCCGAAGCCGTGCGTGGCGGAGGCGAGGAAGGAGGCAGAGATGGTCATGTTCGGGGCCATCGACGATCTCCTGGCGAAGACAGGGGTGAAGCCGAGGGATATAGGGATCCTGGTGGTGAACTGCAGCCTGTTCAACCCGACGCCGTCGCTCTCGGCCATGGTGGTGAACCGATACAAGCTCAGAGGGAATATTGCCAGCTACAACCTCGGCGGAATGGGTTGCAGCGCCGGACTCATCTCCATCGACCTCGCCAAACAACTGCTCCAAGTTCGTAATTAGTAATTCTGTTGGAGCCAATCCCATTTGGTACAACTCGATCAAATTTACTAAGATTAACGATGACATGGGCGCGCAGGTCCGCCGGAATAGCTACGCGTTGGTGATTAGCATGGAGAACATTACCCTGAATTGGTACATGGGCAACAACCGCTCGATGTTGGTGTCCAACTGCATCTTCCGCGTGGGCGGCGCGGCTATCCTGCTCACCAACTGCCGCTCAGAGCGCCGCCGAGCCAAGTACCAGCTTATCCACACCGTGCGGACCCACAAGGGCTCCGACGCGCAGTCCTACGGCTGCGTCTTCCAGGAAGAGGACGGCGGCGGCAAGGTCGGCGTGGCGCTATCCAAGGACCTCATGGCGGTCGCGGGCGAGGCGCTGAGGGCCAACATCACCACGCTCGGCCCGCTGGTGCTCCCCATATCGGAGCAGCTCATCTTCTTCGCCTCACTGGTGCTGCGCAAGGTGTTCAAGTTGAGGCGGGTGCGTCCCTACCTGCCGGACTTCAAGAAGGCGTTCGAGCACTTCTGCATCCACGCCGGCGGGAGGGCGGTGCTGGACACTCTGGAGAGCAACCTGGGGCTGAGCCCGTGGCACATGGAACCGTCGCGGATGACGCTGTACCGGTTCGGCAACACGTCGAGCAGCTCGCTATGGTACGAACTGGCGTACGCGGAGATGAAGGGGAGGATGAGGAAGGGCGACAGGACGTGGCAGATCGCGTTCGGGTCCGGGTTCAAGTGCAACAGTGCGGTGTGGCGCGCGCTGAGGACCATCGATCCCGCCGCCGAGAGGAACCCGTGGACCGACGAAATCAATCAGTTCCCCGTCGATGTGCCGAAGGTGGAAGTGGTGAAGGAATGATCATAATTCATCGACGGCGTGCCAGTCTCGAAGCTCATGATCAGTCCATATCGTCTTCCGCTTTCATGTTACTTAAATTGGTACTGTACAAGCTGCCCCGTTTAAGCGATCGAGGGCATATGTACAGACTTATCAGATTCGTTTATTTAAGAGAAGCAAGATGACTACTGCTGTATGGATGGCAGTTTCAGTCCGTACTCCTAGAGTTTAAGTTTATCCAAAGGCCATCTAATTAATCGGTCGAACACCTGAATTACCACTGCTCGTTTTATTAATTCCTAATGCTCAAAAGACCCTCACCCCTTTCCGTGAGCTACCGTATTAATTGTTGGAAGGAAAAGGACCACGTTGCCATTGTAGGTTCGTAAGAGTATCTATAATTCATCCTCAGTATAATATTTATTATTTTATAAAAAAAATAAATAGTAAATTTGATATAAATTTATTATAATAATATATCTCTTTCATTCATATTTCTTTTAATATTATTTATTATTCATGATATCATAATTCACTCAACCATCTTAAAATTATATTATATTAAATAAATATATTTTAAAATATTTAAATTATTATTATTTTTTAATAATAATCTTACATTAAAAAAAAATAATTTTACTATTTTAAAAAAATAATATTAAATTTTTTAAATATATTTATTACTATTAAAAAAAAAGATAAAATCCCTCTCAACATTTTCGCCTCTTAACACTCCATTGTGGATGCCCTAAGAGATATGTTAGAGCATTCATAGTATGGACCTTCTCATGGAGCTCATTTAATATCACGTCAACGTCAATACTACGTCAAAAGTAAAAACTCTTATATATTTCTCTACTATCAGAAAACCTCTCAACAAATTCTTCGTGTATCCCATATTTTTTTCATCATATATATTTTTTTTATCTCTCCTTCATATTTTACTTATATATAATTAAATTTTTATAAAATTTAAATCCATAAATTACTTGTTAAGGTTCAATCAAAATCCCACATTAGAAAGATTTGGTAAAAATCATGAGTTCGAAAGGATGTAAGATATCTCTATTGGAATGAGACTTTTTGAGAAGAGCTCAAAAGCAAAGTCATGAGGGTGTGGACATCCTTTGGACACAACAAATGGTATCAGATGTGCTTACGGAGAGGTCCGAAACAGGTCAGGATAACTGAATACTTGTGGGAAAAGGCCCCGGTCAATCTTGACTGAATCTAGCTGCTTACGGGGAGGCCCGAAACAGGTCAGGATGACCGGACGCTTATGGGAAAAGACCCCGAAATAGGTCAGGGTGACCGGATACTCACAAGGAGGCCCAGAGCATGTCAGAATGACTAAATTCTTGTGGGGAGACCTGGAGCAGGTCAGGGTGGTCAGATGCCCATAGGTGTTGGTGCAACCTTAGGTCAAGGTTGACCTGGTTAATCTGACTCGAGTTGACCTGACTCGAGTTGTGTTTTGATGTTTGACGATGTTTGACGAGAAGAGAGTTGTATTCTTGATGTTTGACAAGAATAGGTGTTTGGGAGATTGTAGGTGCAACCTTAGGTCAAGGTTGACCTGGTTGACCTGATTCGGGAAAAGTCCAAGCAGGGAGCTTGGCACGCGAAAAGTCCAAGTATGGAGACTTGACACTGGAAAAGTCCAAGTACGGAAACTTGGCACGGGGAAAAGTCCAAGCAGGGAGCTTGGCACGCGGAAAGTCCAAGTATGGAGACTTGGCACTGGAAAAGTCCAAGTACGGAAACTTGGCACGGGGAAAAGTCCAAGCAGGTAGCTTGGCACGCGGAAAGTCCAAGTATGGAGACTTGGCACGGGGAAAGTCCAAACAGGGAGTTTGGCAAGGTGGAAAGTCCTGGTGAGTGAAACCAGGCAGTGGGAAAGTCATAACTGGGATGTTAGACAGTGTGGAAAGTCCTGGTGAGTGAAACCAGGCAGTGGGAAAGTCCTAACTGGGATGTTAGGCAGTGTGGAAAGTCCTGGTGAGTGAAGCCAGGCAGTGGGAAAGTCCTAACTGGGATGTTAGGCAGTTGGAAAGTCCTGGTGAGTAAAGCCAGGCAGTGAGAAAGTCCTAACTGGGATGTTAGGCAGTGTGAAAGTCCTGGTGAGTGAAGCCAGGCAGTGAGAAAGTCCTAACTGGGATGTTAGGCAGTGTGGAAGTCCTGGTGAGTGAAGCCGGGCAAGGGAAAATCTAGATGGATCAAGGGTGATCGAACATCTGGTGTTGGGAAGTCCAAGTAGATCAAGGGAGTGATCGGATACTTGGCACGAAGAGGAAAGCCCAAGTGGGTCAAAGGGATTGACCGAACACTTGGTGGAGAATTCTAGCAGGTCAAGGGAGTGACCAGATGCTAGGAATGATGAACCAACAGGTCAAGGTTGACCGGATGTTGGTTTGGGAGACTTGGGACTTGGTTTGGGCAAAAACCAAGCTCTGGATCGGTCACCAGACCGATCCAGTGATACGCTTGTGTATTTGATCGGTCTGGTGACCGATCAGATAACAAACAGAAGGCAGGCATCGATTCTGTGAGCTTACTGATCGGTCTGGGGACCGATCAGGCGATATCCTGATCGGTCTGCCGATCGATCAGGTGACGATCCTGAAGAGTGCGAGGAACCGCACTCAATAAGCCCTGATCGATCAGCGGACCGATCAGGCCATACCCTGATCGGTCAGCAGACCGATCAGAGCACGATCAGTAGCTAGCGGAGTTCGGGAGAAAGCGCTGATCGGTCTGTGGACCGATCAGGCACACTCCTGATCGGTCTGTGGACCGATCAGGCACACTCCTGATCGGTCTGTGGACCGATCAGGGAACTAGCCGTTGCGACGCAACGGCTAGATTCCTTCGTGTTTTTCTTCGCAGGTATAAAAGACGCTACAGGGTTTCGTTACTGCTACTGCTTCGTCCTTAGAACTTCTGTTCTTGTGCTCTAGAGCTTCTGTTCTTACCTGCCATCAGAGCTTTGCTGAGCTCCTCGCAGCTGAAACTTCGCGTGAGCTTCTCGACTGGATTCTCGTCAGCTGCTGCTGGTGTGAAGCTGCTGCTTCATCACTCCAGTCAACAAGAAAGGCAAGCAAGTGTTTCATATTATCTTATGCTTTCTTGTATCTGTTGTACTCCTATCTTGCTTGTGCAAGAAACATTGTGGCGAGGTTTCTCCACCCAGAAGGAGTATATTGTATTAGCCGGTTCTCCGGGGACTCATCCACCGACGGATTGATATGGCTCGTCCACCTTACGGACACGCCGAGGAGTAGGAGTTTATCTCCGAACCTCGTTACATCGACACGTTGAGGTTTGATCTTCTTGTTTTCGTTTCTTGTTCTTATTTCCGCTGCGCTAACCTTAGTTTGTAGAAAGAAACGCGAACAATTTAGGGCGGCTATTCACACCCCCCCTCTCTAGCCGAGTACGAAGGATCCTAACAAGTGGTATCAGAGCGAGGCCGCTCTTCGACGGATCAACACCCGGGGGAGCACGGGCTGGAGATGGATCTCTATGGAGAAGATGTCACGATTCAACCCTTCTACGAGTCTCACGACAACTTCACATATTGGAAGGTAAGGATGATGTATTTTCTTAGGACTAATATGTTAAATTGGTTTTGTGTACAAGAAGGGTTTTCTCCTCCGATGGATGATGAAGGAAAACCTATCAAGAAGAAGGAGTGGACGAAAGAGCAAATCCGACAATCCGAAATCAATGATGAGGTAACAAAAATTATTGAATTTTCTTTACCTAATGATATTTTGTGTAAGATAGGAGGATACAATAATGCCAAGGAGTTGTGGAACAACTTGGCCAAACTCCATGAGGAGAGCCCCACTTCAAGCCATGAAGGGGAGCCTAGTGAGCCAAGTAGCTCACATCGTGGAGGTGAGGAATTAGAAGTTGAGGGCTACTCAACATCTAAAGAAGAAGAGGAGGTGAATTCTTCTTCAAGATCGGAGCACGAAGAAGAAGCTTCTACCTCCGGGAGGGATGAAGGAGAGAGCATCCATCCATCCTCAACCCTAGGTAACTCAAACACTTTAAGTTCAAGTAAATTGCATATAATGTGTTTTGAGTGTAGGGAATTTGGACATTACAAGAGTAAATGTCCAAAGAAGACTAAGAAGACTCCACCGACGCCATCAAGGAAGTCGGAGTCCCAAAACGCAAGGGCAAGGAGCACGTGGTGTGCTTCCAATGCAAGCAACGGGGACACTATAGGAGTCAATGTCCAAGGGGGAGGCAATCTCACAAGGACAAAAGACCAAGCACGTGTAAAGGGGAAGCGAAGGCAAACCCTAAGGTATCATCTAAGGTTCATTCTTGCAATTCTAGTAGGATGCATGCTAGTAGTCTTATTGCCATTGTCAATAATGATAAGCATGTTAACACTAGAAATCGATACATGTGCTTAGGAGCCAAGCATGTTAGCCTAGATAAGAACAATTCTAGAAATGCTAAACCTAGAATTAACTCATCTAAGGCTAAGGAAAATCTAGATAGAAATCCCAAATCATCTAGACACATGCCTAGGAATACCTTCAAGAAAAATGATAAATCAAAACTTGAGGTATTAGAGAAAGAAAATCAAGTCTTGAGGTCAAGACTTGACTCTCTAGAAAAGGCTCTTAAGGATTTGACTCTAGGGTCTAGGGGTCAAAAACCCAAGTCCAAGGACAAGAAAGGTTTGGGTCACAAACCTAAGTCCCAATTGGTCAAGCCCACTTATCATAATGTTTCATTCGATTATGGAACAAAACCTAGGGCTAGGAAGACCATTACCAAGGTCACAAGGGGAGTCACCCCTAGAGTTGATCTTGATGAGTCCCAAATGACCAAGGCTTTAAAGCCTAAGAGGGTCATTAGGAGGGTTGCTAGGGAAGTTATCCCTAGTGAATATTTAGTGAACCCAATGAGCTCTAATAGGTATTGGGTTTCTAGGAGCATCTTCTCTACCCCATAGATGGGTTAGAGAGTGTCAACTCCGATTAGAAGGGTAGTTAACCCAACTTTGAGGAAATTGACACTCAAGGAGCATTTTCAAGGTTTTGAGAACTTTTGAAAATGAAATGAAATTATCATTTACTCCTTTGAAGAGTTAAATGTGCCTAAAGATTGGAAATTTCATTTTTAATCTCAATTGGCACAATTTGGGAAAATCTAGAGAACTCTCGGAAAAAAAAAATGGAACATGCCAAGTTTTGAGGATAAATTTGATCTTTGAGTGACATGAATTAATCTAGAGTTCAAGAAGTGTCAAAATTAGGATTTTGGCATTTTGGGGCAATCTAGGATTAAATTTGAAGTTAACCAAGTGGTTAAGGATACTTAGATAGGTAATCTAGGTATGTCTTATTTATGCTAAATCTTGCCATGATTGTTTGCCCTCACATGTCATGACATCATGTTTAGTTTTATTATCATTTGAAACGTCATGATAATGCTTAGGCTAGTTTTTATGTCATGTTTATTTAAGTTTCAAACTTTATGCCATGACATCATGACTTTGGCACATGTTTTCATTTATGATAACATTTTATGCCATGTCATCATCTCTTGCATTAATAATCAATTGAATTGATTTAAGGATGAAAAACACATTTTGATATTGAGATCAAATTTGTGTTTAGAAAATGCATGAGACCTTAGTCTAAGATACCTAAACTCATATCTCACATCAAAATTGACTTGGATGTGTTTGATACATCTTAGATGTGTGTGAGATATTAGGATTGTGAGTTAGGATCAAGGTGCATAGTTCTTGTACCTAGATGAGCCTAATTCTAATTGGGGATCATAGGGAAAGCTTATGTACAAGTCATGTACATATAGCCCAAAGATTGTGGTCCCAAATTAAAGGGTTTAAAATCATTTCAAAATTGATTTGAAAAACCTTGATGAAGCCATTCTAGTGATAGCATTCATCATTGAACATTGTGATACAAAGTTTACTTAACTTTGAACTATTTCAAAGTCTTTTGAACTTTGTATCAAGATTGAAAAATGAAAGTTATTTTCATAGAAAACTATTTTTCCTTGATAGTATATGTTATGAGGAATGTATCATCAAATTTTCATAATTTTTGAAATTTTCTGGAATTTGTTGTGAGTTTCTGAATTTCGGGAGAAGGAAATCAGAACTTGAATCTGTCCAAGGCTGGATCGGTCACTGGACCGATCCAGGGAAGGCTGGATTGGTCTGGGGACCGATCCAAAGGAGTCCTGATCGGTCCGGTGACCGATCAGGCGTGCTGAATTTGCTGAATTTCGACTGGTTGTCTGAAATTTCAGCTCGGGAAGGTGGTGTTTTGGATTTCTAAAGGTTTGAAACTCTCCAAGACATTGTTGGTGCAATGGTCAAGGGGGAGTTGACCTTTAGGGGGAGTTTTACCTATTAGTCAAGGGGGAGTTGACTTTTAGGGGGAGTTTTTACTCCTAAAGACTTGAGTGATGTGGGATTATCACTAAGTTGATTGTTGAATTTAGTTTCAAGGGGGAAATTAAGGGTTTCAATGAAAGGTATGGGACTTTCATTAGGAAGAAACTCTTGACCTTGATTCCCTCTTTTTGATGTGTGTCAAAAAGGGGGAGAGATGTCCCAAGGGGGAGAGTGTAGGTTTTGGAAGAATGTTCAAGGAAGAACATTGGAAAACCTAAGTTAGGTTATCGGGTTAACCTAACTTGATTTTGGATTTTGTCAAACATCAAAAAGGGGGAGATTGTTGGTGCAACCTTAGGTCAAGGTTGACCTGGTTAATCTGACTCGAGTTGACCTGACTCGAGTTGTGTTTTGATGTTTGACGAGAAGAGAGTTGTATTCTTGATGTTTGACAAGAATAGGTGTTTGGGAGATTGTAGGTGCAACCTTAGGTCAAGGTTGACCTGGTTGACCTGATTCGGGAAAAGTCTAAGCAGGGAGCTTGGCACGCGAAAAGTCCAAGTATGGAGACTTGGCACTGGAAAAGTCCAAGTACGAAAACTTGGCACGGGGAAAAGTCCAAGCAGGGAGCTTGACACGTGGAAAGTCCAAGTATGGAGACTTGGCACTGGAAAAGTCCAAGTACGGAAACTTGGCACGGGGAAAAGTCCAAGCAGGTAGCTTGGCACGCGGAAAGTCCAAGTATGGATACTTGGCACGGGGAAAGTCCAAACAGGGAGTTTGGCAAGGTGGAAAGTCCTGGTGAGTGAAACCAGGCAGTGGGAAAGTCCTAACTGGGATGTTAGGCAGTGTGGAAAGTCCTGGTGAGTGAAACCAGACAGTGAGAAAGTCCTAACTGGGATGTTAGGCAGTGTGGAAAGTCCTGGTGAGTGAAGCCAGGCAGTGGGAAAGTCCTAACTGGGATGTTAGGCAGTTGGAAAGTCTTGGTGAGTGAAGCCAGGCAGTGAGAAAGTCCTAACTGGGATGTTAGGCAGTTGGAAAGTCTTGGTGAGTGAAGCCAGGCAGTGAGAAAGTCCTAACTGGGATGTTAGGCAGTGTGAAAGTCCTGGTGAGTGAAGTCAGGCAGTGAGAAAGTCCTAACTGGGATGTTAGGCAGTGTGGAAGTCCTGGTGAGTGAAGCCGGGCAAGGGAAAATCCAGATGGATCAAGGGTGATCGGACATCTGGTGTTGGGAAGTCCAAGTAGATCAAGGGAGTGATCGGATACTTGGCACGAAGAGGAAAGCCCAAGTGGGTCAAAGGGATTGACCGAACACTTGGTGGAGAATTCTAACAGGTCAAGGGAGTGACCAGATGCTAGGAATGATGAACCAACAGGTCAAGGTTGACCGGATGTTGGTTTGGGAGACTTGGGACTTGGTTTGGGCAAAAACCAAGCTCTGGATCGGTCACCAGACCGATCCAGTGATACGCTTGTGTATTTGATCGGTCTGGTGACCGATCAGATAACAAACAGAAGGCAGGCATCGATTCTGTGAGCTTTGGGGACCGATCAGGCGATATCCTGATCGGTCTGCCGACCGATCAGGTGACGATCTTGAAGAGTGCGAGGAACCGTACTCAATAAGCCCTGATCGGTCAGCGGACCGATCAGGCCATACCCTGATCGGTCAGCAGACCGATCAGAGCACGATCAGTAGCTAGCGGAGTTCAGGAGAAAGCGCTGATCGGTCTGTGTGGACCGATCAGGGAACTAGCCGTTGCGACGCAACGGCTAGATTCCTTCATGTTTTTCTTCGCAGGTATAAAAGACGCTACAGGGTTTCGTTGCTGCTACTGCTTCGTCCTTAGAACTTCTGTTCTTGTGCTCTAGAGCTTCTGTTCTTACCTGCCATCAGAGCAGCTGAAGCTTCGCGTGAGCTTCTCGACTGGATTCTCGTCAGCTGCTGCTGGTGTGAAGCTGCTGCTTCATCACTCCAGTCAACAAGAAAGGCAAGCAAGTGTTTCATATTGTCTTTTGCTTTCTTGTATCTGTTGTACTCCTATCTTGCTTGTGCAAGAAACATTGTGGCGAGGTTTCTCCACCCAGAAGGAGTATATTGTATTAGCCGGTTCTCCGGGGACTCATCCACCGACGGATTGATAGGGCTCGTCCACCTTACGGACACGCCGAGGAGTAGGAGTTTATCTCCGAACCTCGTTACATCGACGCGTTGAGGTTTGATCTTCTTGTTTTCGTTTCTTGTTCTTATTTCCGCTGCGCTAACCCTAGTTTGTAGAAAGAAACGCGAACGATTTGGGGCGGCTATTCACACCCCCCCCTCTCTAGCAGAGTACAAAGGATCCTAACAATAGGGAGGCGAATAGATCAGGATGACCAGATGCTCGCAGGGAGGCCCAAAGCAGGTCAAGGTGACCGAATGCTTGCGAGGAGGCCCAGAGTAGGTCAAGATGACTGAGTGCAGATGCTTGCGGGGAAGCCTGGGCCATAAGAGTAATTGTGATCATTCGTTTGAGGAGAGGATTGTTGGGGTTCAATCAAAGTCTCACATTGGAAAGATTTGATAAAAATCATGAGGTTAAAAGGATGAATGATATCTCCATTGGCATGAGACCTTTTGGGGAGAGCCCAAAAGCAAAGTCATGAGGGTCTAGGCCCAAAGTGAACAATATCATGTCATGTTGGAGATATATGGATATCCTTTGGGCACAACATTACTAACACTAGGAATAACATTAATAATTAAAAAAACATATAAATATCAACATACATCAAATAAAAAGACATAAAGTATAATAATATATAAAAAATAAACTTAAACACATCTACTCCAGGTTATGTTTCTGTTTAATTTTTTCAATCATTTTCTCATGTATTCGAAGTTGTCCTGGTGTTATCTCACTAGTATCTTTCATAAGAATTTCATAATCCTTATGAAAGATTTCAACCTTTCGCAAAATCATTTTTTCCTTTTGATATTATTTAATATCTTGTCATTCTTTGTCGATGACTTGTTCCATTGCGTCGTACTCTCTGACTTTAGATTTGCCTTTCCTCTTCGCTACCTTTTGCTCCATCGGATGAATGCAGGCTTCAGAGTCATCCACATTAATACTCGTATCTGGATTTGGATTTGATGCTGAAGTGTTCCTCCTTGATTCGGATGTCTTTACCTTCTTATTAGAGGAATGAGCAACTGATTATGAAGTATATTTCTCATACTCTTTGAGAACCCTCCACACATACATATACTTGAAATCCTTGTTTTTATTGTTGGCTTTCCACATATTCAGTGTGTTCTTCAATACATTCTCGTCACTTCATTCGCTTTGACGATGAGTATACAAATTACTATAGGTCACAGAAAATTCATTTACCATCAACGCAAACTTGTAGTAATGTGATTTTTAACACCTGATAGCTTCTTTCATAGTTCCAATGGGACGATGTTTGTTGTAGTAATCAACTATACATTTCCAAAAAGCTTGATCCTTCTGGTTATTACCAATGACTACGTCAGTGCTAATAGTTGTCCATGACTTCATAAGGACTATATCTTCATTAAGAGACCAAAATCTTCATTTGATCTTTCTCCGGTTCAACTTCACGCTCTTCTCGTGATGAGTGTGGTGGTTATTGAGATGTTGGAACAGGCGATGGTATTAGAGGTTCATTGTTATTGATAGATGGGTCGATAGTAGCATTGTTTGCTTTATTCAAAAACATGGTTGATGGTTGAGGAGGTGAAAATATGAAAGGCAGAGAAGACATCCTAAATTAGTTGCTTGTGGCTATCAATCTTGGTGTGAGTACATACCAAATGGAGTTGGGCGGTGTTACTCTAAAGGGGGAGCGAAAAATTTTAAGAACTTTGGGATGTTGAGAAATTTGGAAGACCAAGCTTATGGAATATATGAAATATTTTAAAAATTTAGATGGTATTGTATGAGAGAGAAAAATTGAGGATATTGGACATCATGGTTTAGAGAAATGTGGGTATCTTGAGAAGATATATTTTCTTCTGTATTTGAAGAATTCAAAAGATTTGTCAAAGAAGTATTGAAATTTTCGTCTATCTCAAATAGAAATTGAGAATGAAAGGATGAAGAAATAGAGAATGAAGAGACAAATGAAAAATAAGAGTTCGTGATATATTTATAGAATTTTATTTTAATTAAAAAAATTGAGAATTGAGCAACGACTATCAAAATAGTCATTGTTTAACGTCTCATCTTCTTCCATGCCGAATACCTCATATTTAATGTTGTTTCTTTATACAAATATTAAAAAAATAATAATTAAAAAATGAAAAAACTAACGAAGGAGCGACTCCGTGTTTATGGAGTCACTCCATCGTTTGAGCAATGGATCTCCCACTATAGGAGGGAGGTCTGTTTTATGTGCCAGCTCAGCAATTGGAGCTCCCACTACGAATACTCTTAGAAGGGATGAATAATCTTATAAATAAGTTTAGCACTTCTCTTGCTATAAAATTTAGCAAGGAACATATGTTAATTCAAATAAATATATAAAAACATAAATAAATAAGAAGAGGCAGAAGAATTTACTTGGTTTGTAATCGGGGAGATTCCTAATCCAAGGTGATGTAAAGTTCATAAGAAGATCTCCTTTGTAGAGGCGGAGTAGTCTCTTACAGTAATTAAGCGTAAAATAGTAAAAACAAGATTTGTAAACGAAATTAAATTTTGAGGACCAGAGCTCTATTTATCGTCCATTGGTCAAAGTTAGCTGTTGGTTGATGTGACACCTCTCGAGCGCCTAGACTTGGTCACCTCGATCCCCTCCACAATGGTATTTTTTCAATGGATCTTCACTTTTCGAGCGCCTCAAACCGACCCGGACGCCTGGAGTTTGCTGACGTAGACTCTGTACTGATCCTCTTCGATAATGGCTCGCTGATGTGGCCCGAAGGAATTCGGGCGTCTAGAGTAGGTCCTGGTACCTGGACCTGGTCCAAGCGCTTGGATACAATCAGCAGTTGACTTTGGGTGATATTCCGGTCATTCAGAGTTGAGCTCACCCAAACTCAACTCCAGTCTTCTCCTCGAGCAGTCTTTCTCCCCAGCTTCTAGTCCCTCGGAATCGTCACGCGCGTCCTTCTCGTCCACTAATATACTCTTCCGCAACTCCTCGTCCCTCGGATGGATTGAGCTCATCGACTTACTTCCTATGTCATCATTCTTGCTCGCTACATCTTTCGCTTGACTTCTTGTGCTCCTCAGTCCCTGCACACTTAGACACAAGGGATTAAAACCATAAAGTCTAACTTAACTTCCATAAAGTCTAACTTAACTTAGTTGATCACAGCAAAATCAACTTGGGGTACTTACAATCTTCTTTTTTATGTGTATCAACTCAAGTTAAGTTAGAGTTAAAACAAATAAGAAAACAATTATTTACATTTATAACAAGAAATAAATTTGCAAGTACTTACAAACAAAAAAAATTACAATGAATTAAAAAAATTATAAACCTCCTGCATAGCTTAATCCCTAATTTTTCCCCACATCAAAACATGTTAGGAAAAATATGAAAAAAAATAGTTAGAAAAATATTAGAAATTTTTCTAGATATTTTAAACCGTTTATATAAAAATTTAACTTTTTATAGAAATTATTTTTTAAGATAATAATTTTTACTAATTAATTCTCTATTTTAACAAAATTAATTTAAAAATTATTTTATGTTTCAAAAAATTATAAATATTTTTATCAATATGAAGCATGAATATTCAAACCAATAGAAAAATATTCATAAATAGAATATTTCTATTTTAACCAAAATAAATATTTTTGAATAGAAATAATTAATTTTAAAATTAAATGATTAAAAATAGAATATGTCATTTATAAATCTTACTGATTTTTCTAAACATTTAAAATATAACGATATTTATTAACCTTCAAAAAATTTTAAATTTTAAAATTTATTTTTTTGATAAAAAATTTATAAAAAATTAATTACTAGTAAAAAAAATCTAAAAATTAACAAATAATCTATTTGTGCATCACAAAATTTTTTTAAGCAGAAAGCATGAATATTAAATTTATAAAATAATTAATTTTACTATCAAAGTTAAAATTGAATTAAATTAATATTTAAGCATGCAAATAAAATCAATTTACTAGTTTAGAACAAATTTAGAAATCCAACAAAATTTCTACCTACAGATTTATCAGAAATTTTGTTGTAATATAATTTGTAAGAATTTTTATAATTTAGCCCCTATGGTTTTGTGAATACCAATTTAACCCTCAAGTATTTCTAAAATTTGAAATCGGTAAAGAATTGGAGCATACATAATCCTTTTTCAATAAGTCTATTTGTTCTTTTAGTTTTAAATTTTTCGTTTAAATTTTATCAAAATGTTCTAATGGGCATACATTATCTAAGTTTATTTTTAACTCATTGTTATTTTTTTTCAGATTTATACATTTAGTTCGTAGTTTGCATAAGGATCTAGATAACATTGTCACTGGTTCATAAAACTGATCAAGAGGTAAGAGTCGTACCTCACTTACCGTGTCGAACTCGTAATTTGAAGTCTCCCCTTCATCGATGCTCTCAATGCTCATCTCAGATGAGGTTTTGTCATATTCTTCTTTTGGTAACTTGTCATAAGTGCAAGTTAGGCGTATGCTTCAACTTTGAATTCTGATGACGTTTCATTCCACGTAGCTTTCAAGTTCTTGTGTTTCAATCATTTTAGTCCTTTGTCTTTTTTCTTACTTTTGAGTTTTGAGCAGTTGTCTTTGATGTGTCATTCTTCTTGACAGTTATAGTATCTGACTTTTAGGAGTGTAATCAAGCCGAGCCGAGCAGAACTCTTGAATGTTTGAGTTTTGCTCATTTATAATTGAGCCGAGCTCGAGCTTTATTTAACAAATATATTCACGACTCACGAGCTTATTCAAACTTTTATCGAGCCTAAACAAGTTTAATAAATATAAATTATAAATTTAAATATTCATTAAAAACTAAACTATAATATTCTTATTAAAATTTATAATTTTATTCTAATAAATAAATTTAATATATTTATCTATATATTTTATAGGTAGAGTGTAAAATCTATAAATTCAATATCAAAACTATTATTTTTTATTTAAAAGTTAATTCATAAGCTTAACGAACATGTTTACAAGCTAATGAGCTAAATATTGTGAAGTTTGAGCTTGATTTGTTTATCTTAATGAGTCTCATTAAATGAGCTCAAATGAGCTTTTATCGAATTGAACTTTGAATAGCTGAGTGACTTCGTTCATTTACACCTCTAACTTTCCTCTTTGCCTGGAGAATCTTGTTGGCCTATCTCTTATCAAAGTTATTAGAATTAAAGAACTTTGAAAACTTCCTTACCATAAAAGCTACTTTTTCTTCGTCGAGCAATGATTTAGAATCTAGCTTGATCTTGCTGGCTTCTAGTGCTAAATCCTGGTTTGACTCTTTTCTTTATCTTGTACATTGAAACTCATGTAATTCTAAAGTTAAAAATAAATTCTCTAAAGTACTTATCTTGAAATCTTTGGAGATGTAATATGAGTATATATTTGATGTCCCTTCAAGGGTTCTTGGGAATGCATTTAATGCATATTAGAGGGAATCTCGATTTGACACAGTTTCTCTGAGGTTGGTAAGTCCAATGATTACCTCTTTTTTGCTTTGCGTGCAGTTGGGCAACCATTTCACTCTTTTCTAGCAGGAGGTTGCTTAGTTTGTTGCGGAGCACATCTCATCTTGCCAACTTGATCTTCGAGGTTCCTTTGTGTAACTCTAGGAACTTCTCCTAGAGTTCTTTGGAGGTGTCATAGACATCAATCCGGTTGACTTCTTGAGACGATAGTACACTCAAAAGGTGGAATTCGGCCTTACCATTGACTACAAAGTTGTTCTTCTTTTTCTTGCTCCAAAAATACTCTTCGTTTTTCTTCTCCATATTGATCTTTGGGTGCTACAAAACTATATTTAATTATTAGCAATAAATCAAAATCTATTTTGAAAAATATCTCCATCTTCTTTTTTTAGAATGCAAACTTTCTTTCGAATTTTGGTGGGTGAATACTCGGTCCGGCCATCTTCTTATTGCTTTAGTTGACAATTAATCCTTCTGAAGCAATTGGACTCTGATAACAATTATAGGTCCGTGTGGGACTGGCTAGAAGGGGGAGTGAATAGCCCTACAAATAAATTTAGCACTTCTCTTGTTATAAAACTTAGCAAGAAACCCACGTTAATTCAAACAAATAAAAATGTCAACAAAACAAGAAAAATTTACTTGGTTTACAATCGGAAAGGTTGCTAATCCAAGGCGATGTAAAGCTCACAAAAAGCTCACAAGGCGATGTAAAAATAATTTTTGTAAACCAAAGTACAAAATGTGTTATTAAACTTCAAGGATCAGAGCTCTATTTATAATCCACTGGTCGAAGTTAGTCGTTGGCTGACGTGGCACCTCCCGGGCACCTGGACCTTGTACGAGCACCTAGACTTGGTCGCCTTAATCCACTCCGCAACGATATCTTTCCAATGAGTCTTCACTTCTGGGGCACCTAGATTCGGCCCGAGCATCTAGAGTCGGTTGACGTGGACTCTATGCTGATCCTTTTTTACAATGGCTCGTTGATGTGGCCCGAAGGAATCCGAGCCGCCTGGACCTGGTCCGGGCACTTGGATACAATTAACTCATCGGTTGACTTTAGGTGATATTCTGGCCATTAAGAATTATACTCACTCGAACCTAACTTAGTCTTCCTCCTAGGCTTCTTGTCTCTTGGAAGTGCCGCAGGCATCGTTCTCGACTATCAGTATACTCTTCCATAACTTCTCGTCCATCGAATGCACCAAGTCTGTCGACTCGCTTCCCATGTCATCTTTCTTGCTTGCTGTATTTTTCGCTCGACTTTTTGTATTCTTAAAATTCTATATTTAGACATAAGAGATCAAAATTCTAGAGTCTAACTTAACTCAATTGATGATATCTAAATTAATTGGGATATATACTTACCGTCATAGCAATTGATGATATCAAAATTAATTGGGATATATACTTACCGTCATAGCCCAGGATGGAACTAAAGATGGCCTTGCACCTAAGGAAGCTGAAGTGGGGTTTAAGGTTTTGGCATTATATTCTGAATGGTCATTCAACAGGGAGCTGAAGTGGCAAAGGAGAGTTCAGGCATTATATTCTATCTCGAACGACAATTCTTATACTGTAGTGACGTCATGAGGGGGGCTAAAAATATGTTTCCAATCTCCAATTTCATCTCACACTGTAAACAACGTCATGAGGTGGGGAAGGTGTCTACAACATTGTAAACAGTAGGTGCTTTAGCGATCTAACTTCATAGCTGCTGCTACCCCTGCAGGGTTCCAATAACAACTGCACAAACATTAATTGGGCATGGTGGATCTGATCACGAACACAATGGCAGATTTCTCCGTTTAGCCACTGACAGATCCAGCTAGGAGTTGATGAAGAGGCGACAAGGTATCTGGGTTGAACAATTGATTACTGGGGCCATGCGAAGAAATCTCATGGCCAAGACTATATTTCAAGTCCTGTTCTGTGTTTGTTTTTGTTCGAAGGGCATTAAACATATGGATGTCATTCTTGTATCCAATTTGAACCTGTGTTCTAGTATTAGGGATGCATAATTCATCGTTTGTATGAAATAGTAAAAAAAAAACTTGTTCTTTTAAGTTGTCACGCATAATACTTCTTTGAAAATCATTAGACTGCCAGACATATAATGAATCATACTAACTGAATGTGACTCCTCGCAAAGCAGTGCATATAGGAAAAAAATAATAAATCTAATTAGTGTCATTAACTAGTCCTGAGATGATAGATCTAGTCCAGCGGAATTTTTCTATCGGCCACAGAATAAATCAAGTACTTACGGTGGATACCCAAGAAGCCTAATATCCTTTGGTTGTATGCCTCATTTGGAGAATTTTTTTTTACAAATTTGCTATAGCTAGGGATCGAACCGTGAATGCCTGGATGACAATCTGAATACTCTGCCTTACACCACAACCTCGGGGCACAAAGTAGTGCACATAGGAACACATATAATAATGTGTAGAACCCTTGGCGGCCGGCTAGAGGGGGTGAATAACCCTGCAAAAGAAAATGAACCTTCCTCAAATTTTATAGATTTATATTAAACTAACACTTGCATAAGATAAATACGAGATTAAAAAAGAAGAGGCACGAAAGGGTTTACTTGGTTACAACTGGGGAGATTGTTAATCCAAGGAAGTTGAAAGCTCACTAAACTCTCTTCAGGCGGAGAAGACTCTTTACAGTAATTAAAGCACTCAATTACAAAACAAAACTAAAGAAGAGTCAATCCCAAGTGTTGTTCTAAACCATTGGAACCACGGTTGTATTTATAGCTCTGGTCGGGACGCCTATTTCCAGGCGCCTCTAGGGAAATAAAACTTTATTCTCGTCGCAACGGATCGCGTCAAACACGATCCAAATAAAATTCATGGTCTGGGTGCCTGGACCTAAGTTAACTTTATGTTAACTGTTTGGTCTGAGTTCTTGCTCGGGCTCTTTCGCTTGGATCCCGATCTTTCGCTCTAGTTCTTTTCGCTTGGATGATCTCGGCCATCTGAAATATGGTTCATCCAAACTCAACTTCCGGCCTTTGAGCAGTCTTCCGCTCCGGCTTCTCATCCTTCGGAAATGTCGTGCGCCTCCTTCTCGTCCGCCAACGTACTCTTCTGCAACACCTCGTCCCTCGGACGTACCAAGCTCGTCGACTCTCTCCCGTGCCGTCCTTTTCGCTAGCCGTGTCTTTTGCTCGACTTCTTGTGCTCCTAAGTTCCTATACATTTAGACACAGAGGTTAAATACCAACAAGACCTAACTTTACTTGGTTGATCACATCAAATTACTACAGGGTGCTTACACAATGTTCCTTGATAGGGTGGATATGAGTAAGTCTCGTTGGATTGAAAGTCAATTTGCTGGTTCATGTGACAGTCCAAGTCCAAGGTAAGTCAACCTGAGCATCCTATCGGTCAGATCGTTCAAAGACATTCTATTGGTCGGCTATTACCGAGACCCAGTTCCTCGGTCAGTTATTATCAGGGCTCGACTCCTCGGTCAGCTATTATCGGGGCCCCGCTCCCCTATCAGCTATTACTAGGACCCCGCTCCCCCGTCGGGTAGGTATTACCTCTATTACGAGAGCCCAACTCCTCTGTCAAATATGATAAGAGCCCAACTTCCCAAACCGCTATTACCAGGACCCAACTCCCTGGTTGGCTATTACCGAGGCCGAGCTCCCTAATCGGCTCTTATGGAAGCCCAACTCCCCAATCCTCTATTATTATGACCCAGTTCCCAATCGTCGGCTACCACGAGGACTTTACTTCCCATATAATCCCGATCAGATACTCTCAAAATCCTATTTCCCTTTATCATCTCTTAAAATATGGAGGGAGATAAATATATGTACATAGATGTTAGACTTATGGTGGGTGACCACAAGTCATTAGTCTTAGGAATCGACTCCTGATTATTATGTCAAAGATATCATATGCCCACTATTTATGTTACATCCAACTTCATAATTAAGGTTGTACGTGGAATTGTCAGAAGCATGTGACAATGTATCTTCGCATAGATAGTAATATATGGGTGATGGGTTCTCCAAGACGACGATTAAACATATCCTTTAGTCTGTCATGATACTTTATTAACGTGCTCGTGATTTACCTTCTCCTTGTTGACCTTGGGACGGGTTAACGGGGGCGTTGGGGACGAGCATATTCGTCTTTTGCCACAATGATACTTTATTAACGTGGGAATTAAGAGATATTATAAAAGGAGCTTCTCTCTATGAGGCACAGATACATTTTCTCTGCGGCCCATCTTTTACATTTTTACTCATTTTTCACTGACTTAAATATTAGAGTGGCTGCCTCAAAAACTTTCTTACTTACTATTGTTCCCTCCATCTTTTACTCCTTGTGATATTGCATACCTCGAGCCCTCGAGCTCTTATTCTGATCAACCTGGAAGCCGGTGGTTCAGCAATTCACCGGTTTCAGATACGATCATTCATGCATATGTTACTTGTGTTTTCTGCTCCTTTGCTAAGACTGTTCATTCATGGTATCCATCCAAACCTCTCGCGGCTCTCCCTGTAATTATTTTCGCAAGCATGCAGCCTTCTTCGGTTACTTCGAGTTTGCACGTACCAATATAGATTTGGAGCATCCCCTTCAGCTCAACCCTATTATATATTTATATATAATCTTAAAAGAAGAGACCATGCCAATAGTTAATGACAATATTTAAAAGTCCAGCCAATCATATACTGATTTTCTTTATTTAATTTTCTTTTACAATATATCGAGTACTGATTCACATTTTTAATTATTTTTTCTCCGTTAAGTAAATTCATCCTAAATATACATATGGAAATTGTCCTTCATTGTGTTATATATATATAGACAGAGTGTATTGCTAGCTAGCTGCCGAATACATTTGAATATATTCTATGTTTTCGTGCATAATCAGCAAATGCATACACCCAAACTGTCATATACGTCGTACTATGTAAATCACATACAAAGTTTGCATAGGTGTTCGCGCTCGTATATATAGCAACAAGAGCTCATCCCCTCTTAATGCTTCGGCTCTCTCTATTTATAGCAACAAGAACTAAAACCCTTCTATGTTTGGGGTGTCTAGATTGAGAGAGGTTCGTCCATAAATTTTCTAGCTTAAAATTTTGGAAATTTTTGGTGTGAGAGCTAGCTCGTTACTACAATCTACAAAGATGAGTACTGACACATTAATGCATCATCGATATCGTCCTATCGTGGTCGGCGCCGGGCCGTCGGGCCTCGCCGTCGCCGCCTCGCTCCACCAGCTCTCTGTTCCTGCGGTCGTCGTCGAGAAGTCGGACGGCATCGCCAGCCTGTGGCGCCACCGCACCTACGACCGCCTCAACCTCCACCTCCCTAAGGCATTCTGCCAGCTTCCCCACCTCCCCTTCCCTGCTCACTTCCCGGAGTACCTTTCCAGGGACCAGTTCCTCGACTACCTCCACGCTTACTCGGCCCACTTCTCCCTCTGTCCGCTCTTCTCTTGCGAGGTCGTCGACGCCCGCTTCGACCGCGCGGCCTCCCTCTGGAGAGTCACCACCGTGCGAAGGAGCCCCTATGATCTCCCAGTGGTGGAGCACTTGGCCTCGCCGTGGCTCGTGGTGTCGACGGGGGAGAATGCGGAGGCGGTGTGGCCGGAGGTGAAGGGGTTGAAGGGGTTCGAGGGGAGCGTGTTGCACTCGAGCGAGTACAATAGCGGGAAAGAATTTAAGTCGAAGAAGGTGCTGGTGGTGGGGTGTGGCAATTCTGGTATGGAGATATGTGTGGACTTGTGTGACCATGGAGCATTGCCTTTCTTGTCAGTGAGAAATGAGGTAAATTTTTGTTTTTAAATACGATCGATTAATTCTGGGCGATCACCAATATTAATTCATGATTTATATATTAATCGGAGCGACAACTGCAGGTACATGTTCTACCAAGGAAGATGCTGGGAGTCTCTACATTTGGGCTCGCCATTAAGTTGCTCCGATGGTTGCCCACGAGAATGGTGGATAAGTTCTTGGTAATAATGGCCAAAATGATCATCGGAGACACCGAGAAGTTTGGCCTGAAGAGGCCTAAGTTGGGTCCTTTGGAGCTCAAGAACACCATTGGCAAAACACCTGTTCTGGATGTTGGAGCCTGTTCACTGATCAAAAGCGGCAAGATCAAGGTAGCGATTAATTACTTCTGTTAATTTGTTATTGTTTTTAACTTTTCAATTCTATATTTATATCTATACATAATGGCAGATTGTACGTGAAGTGGAGGGCCTCACAAACAATGGCGCCAGATTTGTTGATGGAGAAGAAATGGAATTCGACTCTGTGATCTTTGCAACTGGGTACAGGACCAATCTCCCTTCCTGGCTCAAGGCATGCATTCAGCTCCTTTCACTCACTAATTAATTCATCTTATTCTTATGATAAACTTCCAAATTAATGGATTTTGCCTCGTACAGGACATGGATCTTCTCTCGGCTGAAGGGAAGCCCAAAAATGAATTCCCCAGTGGGTGCCAAGGAGGGGAAGGTGGCATCTATTTTGTAGGCTTTTCAGGGAAAGGTCTTCTTGGCTCCAGCGCTGATGCCATCAAGACAGCTCTTCACATATCTGAAGCATGGAAAAGGCTCTCGAAGAACAAGAACAAGGACATCCTCCCCCTCTAAACCCAACTCACTCTTTTTGGCATCGACCCAGAAAGATTAATAGATATATTTTTTGTAATGATATATTAATTTTGAATACTGCTTTGGAATTAGGGTCATGATATATATATATACGCCTAGTTCTCGATACATGACAAATTCAGCACTAGATCTTCTTTGTCTCTCTGATAGGAAAAGGATAAAAAATAACAGTACTAATTATCCTTCTGTCCGATGAGAGTTCTGTCTGCCTCTGTCCTTGTAATTAAGGTCAAATTACAATATCATGTTCCGAAAATCTCAGTCTAACAGATCATTAATTTATTTTACATCAATAGCAAAACATGCATGAGGTTCACATGAAGCATTTTCTAACCCCTTGTAAGCTAAAAGGTGTAGAACGAGGAGATTCCAATTAGTTTGTAATTTGTAATTTGTGTCATCAAAAGTAGCTAAAGCCCAAATAATTTTTCTGTATAAAATAAAAAATATATATCAATAAGACACTACGTGACTAGATTAACACATTGCCAAGACATGTATGAAACTCAAGCATTCTTTCTTCACAAAAAGATCCTTCGACTAGCAGTCTAATTTTTGAAATTTTCTCTTCTGTGTTCCTCTGCTCTATGCAAACACAAAACGCATGAGATAAACTAGTATGCACAAGACGAGACTTCAGTCGGATTAAGCAATTAATTAAGATGCAATTAGTTAAGGCTGTAGATGACTAAACTAAGTCCGAAAGGCAATGTAAGTTTAACTAGGCCGGAAACCCATATGATATGAAATGATATGACAGCTCCCCTGAAGCTTACACTGTGGGAATCTTTTCCAACATTCTCTAGCGGGATCTTTGATAAAAAATTGAAAAAAAACACACACACAACACCAGGATTCGGTTTCCAAAGTTAAAATTGCACTTTAGAAATACAGTAGCAGCTACAGTTTTCCACAGCAAACAAGAGGCGAGACACAAGATTTCCTGATCGGGACCTTTGTCATTACTCACACTGTGAAGTCCTAATCGACAAAGCAGATCAGTACCTCTCCTTACCCTATGCGTATGCCTAGATTCGCAATTTGCTGCATCATGCAACAGGAGCACTGGCGCCTTTGCTTATTTTTATTTTATATATATGCCAAATTATATTAATTACATTCCATTGTTAACAATATATAATATTTGGGAGATCAAAAACAAATTCAAAAAACAAAAAAAGGATTGCACAATTGTGAATCACGTGTAACCATCCCTTCCATGTTCCTTGATTCGACTATTTTTTTGCAGCAAACATGGTACTATATCTCGTGGCATCATGTGAAGCCCCCCTCTGCGCGTGCGGCAGAGAGGAAGCGAATGCATTCAGCGAGGAAACCCCACCCGGCACGGCACCATTTCTATATATCATACGTTCATCATCGCGACTCTCAATTCACCCCTGCTTGGTCATGTCTTCATCTCCCTCTTCAAGGTACGTACTTGTGTCCCTATGCATCTTATTTGTCATGTCACCGTGCATGCACGGCGACACTAGCTAGAGATGTGTGGGGCATTGATCACCGCATGCAGTGTTGAACGAACGAAGCTTGATCAGATGCATCGAGGCCGTGACGTCAAGCCTCCACTGTCATGTCAGTGTCTCATGAGCCATAGACTGCGTGCGTGACGCGGATCATACGCTGTGCAATCGCCATGCCCCCTCTGGTTCCTGTCGTCGTCATCGTCGTTACTCGCTGCAGCCTCATGCATGCATTCTTCAGACTGGTGCGTGGCGGTGAGAGGGACGGGTCAACGTGGGGATTTACTGACACTGATGGCCTCAATTTGGATGTTGCTGATCTGCTCGTGTTGTGGAGCTCGTCGATCCATCTTTGACCGCGCCCTGACATGTATATAGTCATATGGTCCTGAAATGAACAGGGAAGGAAAACGTAACTGAGATGTTACATCACATCGTATATATATGTAGTTCGAGGTTGTGGCGATAATCGTACAGCGGAGAATTAAGATTGAATGAGCATGCAGGGCAGTGATGTATATGGGAAGATGGAAAGCCGTTCATCGATCAAACCATCGGCATAGCACCAACTCAGGTTTAGTAGTTTATGGGTAATTGATTTAATGCATTTTATTGAAAATTATAAAACTCTCAAGGCAAAAGGATTGTAAGAAAAGTAATTGGATAGAAAAGATAGGGTGATCCTGTCCGAACGTTGAATTAATGGACGCAGGACACGTGACGCTCTCCAAACAGATGATGTGGATCTCTGGCCGATCGTAGGGATCTCCGGCGAACCTACAAGGAAGTCGGGCCGGAAAAGGGTTCCCGACGACGACCCTCCGACACTCAAGTCAAGCAAGAGGAAACTATGAAGTGGCTTCGAATATCAGAGACTGCGTACCTCCGGCGAAGTATGAGGACCCTTATATAGAGCTGTGAAGAAGCTTATGCACACATACCGAGACGAATACGTGTCCTCTTACCATACCTCAGTATGGGATTGTCAGAGGAGCTTGCCTGACACCATACTGCTACAGTCCGAGCACCTCTCTGATGGGACAGTAGAACCTTCCATCATAGACTTCTACATATGGATTAGTCGTCGAACACGCTTGTTGTCAGAAGATGTCCCCCGATGTTTCCCTTGCCCTTTTGTCTCTTCTGTTCCCGCGCCGAGCGTCTGGCCGCTCGGCAGTCCCATCACGTCCGACCGGACGTAGGTACTGATCCGCTCGGGAGATTCCAAGTCGTGTGCTCGGATGAAACTGTTCACAGCATTACTGCTTTATGCCTCGGCCGAGCGGGCTACCCGCTCGGCCCGACGACCCTGTTCACCATGAGCGTCGGAGACCCGACTCCTCGTCGGGTTCTTTGCTTCCGCTTAATCCCCGTTCGGCCGGTCGGCCCCCCCTTTTCCGGTCGGCCGTTTGACCTTTGACCTCCACGTGGCGTTGACTTCCCTCAAAGGGGGTCCCCCGTCCTTACTGACGGATCACTTGCCTCCCCTTCAAGTCTAGTCGAAGGAGACGATTAGTCCGACTGACTGGATTGTTAGTTGCACCGTGCGACGTCTCCGTGAAACTATCTTCCGCTCGACCCCCACGTGGGTAGCTACGACGTTCAGTCAACGGCAACATTCCTCGGATCTCTTCGGCATTTGCGCCAATCTTCGATATTAAGGCCAAACACGCGCTCTGTGCCTCGATAAGGCGCTTATTAAATGCTCTCCTGTGATGGAATGCCACGTGGCACCCCTGATGCCGTCAGTGTACGGCGTCGGCGTTACCTTCGATGGGACCGCCTTAGTTTGAAATGGACGGCGCGATGCGTGCTCTGGTTCTCGCGACCTGAATCCGACGGTGGAGGCCGCTCGGGCTCAACCCTATAAATCCTTCGCCTTCTCCGCCTTTGCCGCATTTCTGCTCTCGCGTGCCCAGAAGCTTTCTTCGGCGTTTCAGTGCTCTGGCAGCTTCGGTTCTCTTTTTCCGGCGATCCCTCGTTCTTCGTCGATCCTCCTTCTTCTCTGTAAAGCTCTTTTTCTGTTCGATCTTTGGTTCCTGTGTTTTCTTTGCCTTTCTTTTCCCAAGTTTTGGTCCTCAGGGCACTATTTCGTTTGCCATCTTCTTTCTTCGATCTTCTGCCTTTCTCCGCCTTTTTTGGTTTCGTCCGCTCGGACAATGGCTAGTTCCTCTCAGCCTCAAGACCAAACTCTCGGCCCACGGTATACCACCATGGAGTCGCGCTTCGATCGGCGCGACGCCGATATTTTGATGGACTCTTTCGAAATACCTTCTGATTTTGAACTTATATTACCCTCCCCCTCCGCTCGGCCACACAAACCGCCGCGCGGAGCTTTCTGTGTTTTTCGCGACCAGTTCGTCGCCGGTCTGCGCTTTCCCATCCATCCATTTATCGTAGAAGTTTGCAACTTTTTCGACATTCCGCTCGGAAACCTAGTCCCCAACACTTTCCGCCTTTTATGCGGCGTTGTCGTCCTATTTAAAATCCACAATATCCCCCTCCGACCGGAGGTTTTCTACTTTTTTTATTACCCTAAACAGTCCAAGCTGGGCACATACATGTTCCAGGCTCGACCCGGTTTAGTTTTTTTCAATAAACTGCCCTCTTCCAATAAATATTGGAAAGAGTTCTACTTCTACCTTCGTATGCCCGAGCGGGCCCCCTTCCGTACCCAGTGGCAGGTCGGACCGCCAATTTCCCCAGAGCTCAAAAGGTTCAAGACCCGACCGGACTACCTTCACGCCGCCAACATGTTATCCGGTCTGAAGTTTAACATCACTAAGTTCCTGCCTGAAGGGGTGATGTACATATTCGGCCTGAGTTCGATCATGACCCCCCTTCCGAGCGGCTTCGGTAAGAATCTTACTTGTACATTTGCCTTGATTGCTAACTGATTTTCTCCTTTTTCCTTTGCAGCGAACATTGTCATGGAGTCGGTGATGGCTGGAATTTTGAAGAGGAAGGCGGCGGCGCTCGAGGCCGCAGCTGCCAAAGAGATGGATGTTGGAGTGTATACTGAAAGCCTAAGCTTTGTAAACATTCATGTTAAATAAAGAATCACATTTGGTCAATTTATCTACATTTGTTTGTAGTTGTTCAATTAATTTATATTGTAGATAACATAGCATGTGGTGTCATATGCAGAAGATAATGTTATCAGTACCTTATAAATTATAAACAGAAGCTCACGACCAAAATAGAAAGGAACAAACCATTAGAAGGTCGTAGTGTAATTAGGTATTAGTTTATCTTGACTATATAATTACACTAGTACACTCAGAGTGTATTGAGTAGGATCATTAGAGGTCGTTTCTTTTATACTGACTTTATAAAGGAACATAGACCTCAGTTATTATGGAAGTGTGTGCTCTTAATCCTAATATAATAACAAACACATATGTTTGATATTTATTTCTTTAATTTATCAATGGGTGAGATTTAGTTCGATGAATCAATAAACCCGATAAGTTGGGAAATGGTATCACTTATAGTGTGTGTTGTTGATTATAGAAGGAAACTGTGTCCTAGAGATACTAGGTTGATAATGTCCTCAAGAGGAGCTCATAAAGATTGTCATGTTAAACCCTACAGGTGGACTTAGTCCGACATGATAATAAGGTTGAGTTGTACTACTCTTGGACTTAGATATTAATTAAATGAGTTGTCAGTAACTCACTTAATTAGTGGACATTCGATATCTTAAACACAGGGAGACTAACACACTCATAATAAGAAGGAGCCCAAAAATGTAATTTGGGATTGGTGTGGTAGTTCAATGATAGTTCTCTAGTGGAATGAATTATCATTGATAAAATTAAGTTGTGTGTTCGGGGCGAACACGGGATGCTTAATTTTATCGGGAGACCAAAACCAATTCCTCCTCTCGGTCCCTATCGTAGCCTCTTATTTATAGAGTTCTATACCCACCTATACCCACCTTCTATACCCACCCAATAGGGGCCGGCCAAGCTAGCTTGGGAACAAGCTAGGGCCGGCCTATAAGGTGGGTGGCCTAGCTTGAACCCAAGCTAGTAGGGCCGGCCAAATTAAATTAAAAAAGAAATTTAATTTTAATTTTTATTATTATGTGGAAGATATAATTTAAAGAGAATTAAAATTAAAATATCTCTCTTGTAAAAGATCTACAAAAGATTAAAGAAAGAGATTAGATCTCTTTCCTTATTTGTAGATTGGAGAGATGTTTTTTTTTCTCTTTAAAATTATTCACATGTTAATAAAATTAAAATTATAGAAATTTCCTTTTATTAACCATGAAGAGATTTTTAAAGAGAAATTTTATTTTTAAAATTTCCGGAAATAAATAAGGAAAGTTTTAATTGTTGATTGAAACTTGTCCAATTTGCTTCCTCTTGATGTGGCCGGCCATTAGAGTTTATTTGGGAAATTTTATTTTATTTTTCTCAAATAAATCATGTTAAGGAAATTAAGGAAATTTTATTGTAAATAAATTTCCTAATTTGCCTAGGCCAAGGAATATAAAAGAAGGGGTAGGGGTGCCTTCATGAGACAACCTCTATTATTTTCTCTCCCTCTTTTGTTCCTTGGTGTGGCCGGCCATCCTCTCCCTCTCTTCCTCTTGTGGTGGCCGAACCTCTCTCCCTTCCTTGGAGCTCTTGTGGTGGCCGGATACTACTTGGAGAAGAAAAAGAAGAAGGAGAGAAAGCTAGCATCTCTTGGAGCTTGGTTAGTATTTTGGTTTTTCTCCTTGGTGAAGCTTTTCCTTTGTGGCCGAACCTTGCTTGGAGGAGAAGAAGGTGGTTGGTGGTTTCTCATCTCGGTAGATCGTTGCCCACACAACGTCCGAGGTTAGAAGAGGAATACGGTAGAAGATCAAGAGGTTTTTCTACAAGGTATAACTAGTAATTTTTATTTCCGCATCATGCTAGTTATTTATGGAAATAATACCAAATACAAGAGGCTTACGTTCTAGAATTTCGAATATATTTTTCGATGTTGTGTTTTTTCGTTTTTCTTTTCCTTGTGATTTGATTGTTCTCTTTGGTTAACCTAAAGTTATTTTAGGAAATTAAATATTAGCTTTCTATAAAAGGTTTTGTCTAGTCGGTGGTGGTTGCTCCCATATCCAAGAAGGTCATGTGCCTCGCCACGTCAGTACTGGGAACCAATTATAGAAATTAATATTTAATGGAATTAATAACTTAAGGAGACTTGGGTCGAACGTGTTAAGTTCCGCAGGAGATCCAAGTCAAAACCTAAAAGAACAAATAGATTAAGTTTTGGATCAAACGTGTTAAGTTCCGCAGGCGATCCAAAATTTAATTTAAAAGAACACATGGTAGCTAGGAAAAGGTTCAGACCTTTGTACAAAATTTTTGTACAGTGGAACCTATAGGTTTTCCGAGTAGCAACCAACAAGGATCGTCTAGGGGTTTTGCCTCTGGTATTTGGTATTTAGTTTAATTATGCACATGTCATACATAATTTAGGCAGGTTAATAGTAGGATGTGCTAACTTTGTGGATGCAGGATCCAACTATTATGGCTTTTAGTTATTATGTGTGTGATTGGACCCTTGGACATGTCAAGGGCATTTATATGAGTGTGCATGATTGTATTAAAATACAGTAGGAGCTGTATTTAGTTTTATTAGGATTTTATTTTTGATCTAGATACATGTACATTCCTTTTATAGAATATAGGATCAAAATGTAAAATTCTATTTATGTCGCGGATCGAATCTTGCAAAGCGTGGAACCTTCTAAGGACCAGAGGCGCAGCGGAACAAGGAGCAAGATGGATGCGACAGCTAGACCCGGTGGCGGTGGCCAAATATGGCAGCAGCTTGGGATGACAACACACGGAGGACAACTAGAGATAAAAGCCATAATAGTTGAAAATTAGTTTCTCTATTGCTTTTATATTATGCTGTGTGTGCATGTTAGTTTACAAGTAAAGTAGACTAGCATAGTTAAAATTCCTCATTTATAAATAACTAAGTGGGAGAGGGATTTTTAAATAAATCCCATGGTCTCCATTACTGGTTTGTAAGTGATGCAAATAAGCTTGCGTGTTGGCTCTGAGTGCCTTCCTCCATAACGGATGAGCTTGTTTGCAGATCACTAGAACAGACTTCCATTTTTGGATGACTATAGGAAGTTAATTAAGAGCGTGTGATCTTCCCCAACGGAAGGGGCATAATCTTATTAATGGACTTAGTGTCAAGTAATGGTATACACTTAGACACATCTAATAGTATCCTCCCCAACGGAGTCACTGCTATTATTTGTGTGACCAAATGATACCAACTATTAATTTTATTTGTCAAAAAGTTAGGTTGACAAGATAATAAAATTAATGGGTTAAAACCCTCCTTTTACAAATGTTGAATTTGTATACGTCCACACTAACGTGGCATACAAAATTCACGGTGTTATGAGGTGTTGGTTAATTTAAAATAGTATTGTTTGAGGAATCAATATTATTCTAAATTTAGAGTTCTGACCAAAAGTTATTTGTGATTCTTAGGATGTCTTTCAACCCATTGTCCATCATACTAACAGAATAGACTTACTGGACCAAACTACATAGATTGGAAAAGAAACACGGACATTGTTCTTAACTGCAGTTTATAAATATGAATCTTGTCCTGATGCACCCATCGTGAATCTACCCAAGAGGAGATTAAATATCATAGGAAATGGGTAAAAGCAGATGAGATGGCGCGGTGTTACATTTTGGCTTCAATGTCAAATGTATTGCAACATCGACATCAAGATTTACCAACGATTTATGATATAATCTCAAGGAACTCTTTGGTCATCAGGATAGGGCTTCTAGGCAAGAAGCCATGAGAAAGATAATGACAACCACCATGCAAGAGGGTACTCCGAGGATCATATCCTAAAGATGATGGCTTATCCGAACGAGATACGGATCCTTGGAGGAGAAATTGATGGGAAACCCAGATCGATATGATCCTCCAAACGCTACCTAGAAGTTTTGGCAGTTCCGTTTGAACTATAATATGAATAAGAGGGTTTATTCATTAGCGGAACTACTGACTTCAAGCAGTGAAGGATTATTTCGTCACAATGCTCAAATTCACTATGTCGAAAATGGTTCTACTTCTAAACCGAAAGGAAAGAAGAAGAAGAAAAAAGGTTCAAGAAAGAAAGTGAATAAATCTCGGAGTACGGGGATTAAAGTCTGGAATGAAGAAGTCAAGGGCAAGTGCTTCATGTAGTCGTGACATTGGAAGGCGGACTGTCCTCGTAGGAACCAAAACAAAGGTATATCTCATACTCTAGTTGTTGAAACATGTTTAGCGGTGTTATCTACCAGCACCTGGTGTGTAGATACGGGAGCCACTGATCATGTCTGCAATTCCTCGCAGGGGTTCCAGGAAACCCGACGACTATCTGAAGGAGAAATTATCGTCTACATGGGCAATGCTACTAAGGTGGCAGCTGTTGCAGTGGGAGACGTCTACTTATCTTTTAGTAAAAATAGGAATTTGGTTTTAAGAAATTCTCTTTATGTACCCAGTTTTAGAAAGAATTTAATTTCAGTTTCTAAACTGTTTTTAGATGGATATTCAGTTTCCTTTGGTAACGATGTAGTTATTAAAAGAAATAAAGTGATTATCTGTTCTGGTGCATTAGTTGGCAATTTGTATACTTTAAATCCAATTTCTTCCACAAAGCAAAACATGGAAATTTATAACTCATCTTCTAATTCTAATAAGAGAAAAGAACCTTCGGAAATGAACCAAGCATATCTTTGGCATCTAAGGCTTGGTCATATTAACTTAAGTAGGATTCAGAGGCTTATAGCCGATGGACTTTTGGGTTCATTAGAGTTGGAAAATTTTCCAACTTGTGAATCCTGCTTGGAAGGTAAAATGACCAAGAGGTCGTTCAAGGCCAAGGGGTATAGAGCCAAAGAAGTGTTAGAGTTGGTTCACTCTGATTTGTGTGGTCCTATGTCTGCCCAGGCAAGAGGAGGTTTTGAATATTTTGTCTCTTTCATAGACGATTATTCAAGATATGGATACATTTACCTAATGCGCCGTAAGTCCGAGTGCTTTGATAAGTTCAAAGAATACAAGGCTGATGTGGAAAAACGACTAGGTAAAAGTATCAAGACACTACGGTCAGATCGTGGTGGCGAATACCTCTTAAGAGAATTTAGGAATTACTTATCAGAGGTCGGGATTCAATCCCAATTGTCTGCACCTGGAACACCCCAACAGAATGGTGTAGCAGAACGAAGGAATAGGACTCTTATGGAGATGGTTAGATCAATGATGAGTTATTTAGAATTGCCAAATTCATTTTGGGGATATGCTCTGGAAACAGCAGTATACGTTCTGAACTTAGTACCTTCTAAATCAGTTTCTTCTACTCCCATAGAATTGTGGAATGGGCGAAAGCCCAGTCTAAGACATATTCGGATTTGGGGTAGTCCAGCACATGTGCTGAAACCAGATGCTGATAAGTTAGAATCCCGTACAGAAGTTCGCGTGTTTGTAGGATATCCCAAAGGAACGAAAGGTGGTTTATTTTATAGTCCTAAAGACCAGAAGGTCATTGTTAGCACCAATGCCCGGTTTTTAGAAGAAGACTATATAATGGATCACAAGCCCAGTAGCAAAGTTGTTTTAGAAGAACTTAGAGAGGACATGTCTACTTCAGTACCAACAGTACAAGATGAAGTACCACAAGAGCGCAACACGTGTCACACATGATACACAACCACGAGACTAAAGGCCTCGTCGTAGTGGGAGGGTTGTAAGGCACTGAAAGATTCATGTTTTGGGAGAGTCTTGGACTTGGTCCCGGTAAACATGAACCCGATCCACTAACATACGACGAAGCACTTCAAGATATAGATGCGATCTTGGCAAAAGGCAATGAATTCGAAATAGAGTCTATGTACTCTAATAAAGTCCGGAGCTTGTAGAACCACCGATGGTGTAAAAGCCGTTGGATGCAAGTGGATCTACAAAAGGAAAAGAGGGACAGACGGGAAGGTAGAGACCTTCAAAGCTAGGCTTGTTGCGAAAGGGTACACTCAGAAAGAGGGAATCGATTATGAGGAGACCTTTTCACCGGTAGCCATGCTTAAGTCTATCCGGATACTCTTATCCATTGCTGCTCATATGGATTATGAGATTTGGCAAATGGATGTCAAGACGGCATTCCTTAATGGAAGTCTTGAAGAGAACATTCATATGAAGCAACCAGAAGGGTTCATTGAAAAAGGCAAAGAGCATCTAGTGTGCAAGCTCAATCGGTCCATTTATGGACTGAAGCAAGCTTCAAGGTCTTGGAACATCCGGTTTAATGAAGTAATCCAGTCATATGGATTTATTCAGTGTCCGGATGAGTCTTGTGTATACAAAAAGTGTAACGGAAACGTGGTGGTATTTCTTGTACTATACGTAGATAATATTTTGTTAATTGGCAACAATGTCAAAGTATTATCAGACGTAAGGGTATGGTTGTCCAAACAATTTGATATGAAGGACTTAGGAGAGTGTGCACACATTCTTGGGATCAAAGTGATAAGGGATCGCAAGAAAAGAATGTTGTGTCTGTCCCAAGCTTCATATATAGATACAATCCTTGCTCGTTTTAGCATGCAGGATTCCAAGAAAGGTTTCTTACCTTTTAGACATGGAGTAGCTCTGTCTAAAGAGATGTCTCCAAAGACGTCGAAAGAGATAGAAGACATGAAAGCAGTTCCTTATGCTTCGGTTTGTAGGAAGCCTAATGTATGCAATGCTATATGTGAGACCGGATATCCATTTTGCCGTGGGCATGGTCAGCAGATATCGAGTAACCTGGACAAGGACATTGGACTGCGGTAAAGCATATATTAAAGTACCGAGAAGGACTAGAGATTATATGCTAGTTTACCAAGCAGACGATCCGCTCCCTGTGGGTTACACTTGATTTCAATCGATAGGGATAACAGTAAGTCTACATCAGGCTATGTGTTTACTTTAGGAGGTGGAGCCATTTCATGGAGGAGTGTTAAGCGAATGCGTGTCGGACTCAACCATGGAAGCTGAGTATGTAGCAGCAGGCAGCTAAAGAAGCGGTATGGCTCGGGAACTTTCTAATGGACTTAGATGTGATTCTGGTTTGCCCAAAATCATCACAATTTATTGTGATAATAGCTGTGTAGCAAACTCGAAGGAACCACGAGCTCATAAGGCAAGTAAACATATAGGCTACGTTTAGATACGAGATATTGTGAGCGAGGAGAAGTTGTCATCGCCAAGATTGCATCGCAGATAACCTGTGAGATCCTTTCACTAAGGCCCTTCGGAAGCTTTCTATCGGCATGTGGAGGGAATGGGAATCAGATGTATGGTAGAAGATATGGCAGCTTAGTCATTAGTATAAGTGGGAGATTGTTGGAGTGTATACTGAAAGCCTAAGCTTTGTAAACATTCATGTTAAATAAAGAATCACATTTGGTCAATTTATCTACATTTGTTTGTAGTTGTTCAATTAATTTATATTGTAGATAACATAGCATGTGGTGTCATATGCAGAAGATAATGTTATCAGTACCTTATAAATTATAAACAGAAGCTCACGACCAAAATGGAAAGGAACAAACCATTAGAAGGTCGTAGTGTAATTAGGTATTAGTTTATCTTGACTATATAATTACACTAGTACACTCAGAGTGTATTGAGTAGGACCATTAGAGGTCATTTCTTTTATACTGACTTTATAAAGGAACATAGACCTCAGTTATTATGGAAGTGTGTGCTCTTAATCCTAATATAATAACAAGCACATATGTTTGATATTTATTTCTTTAATTTATCAATGGGTGAGATTTAGTTCGATGAATCAATAAATCCGATAAGTTGGGAAATGGTATCACTTATAGTGTGTGTTGTTGATTATAGAAGGAAACTGTGTCCTAGAGATAGTAGGTTGATAATGTCCTCAAGAGGAGCTCATAAAGATTGTCATGTTAAACCCTGCAGGTGGACTTAGTCCGACATGATAATAAGGTTGAGTGGTACTACTCTTGGACTTAGATATTAATTAAATGAGTTGTCAGTAACTCACTTAATTAGTGGACATTCGATATCTTAAACACAGGGAGACTAACACACTCATAATAAGAAGGAGCCCAAAAATGTAATTTGGGATTGGTGCGGTAGTTCAATGATAGTTCTCTAGTGGAATGAATTATCATTGATAAAATTAAGTTGTGTGTTCGGGGCGAACACGGGATGCTTAATTTTATCGGGAGACCAAAACCAATTCCTCCTCTCGGTCCCTATCGTAGCCTCTTATTTATAGAGTTCTATACCCACCTATACCCACCTTCAATACCCACCCAATAGGGGCCGGCTAAGCTAGCTTGGGAACACGCTAGGGCCGGGCTAGGTATAAAATTGGGTGGCCGGCCCTAGCTTGAATCCAAGCTAGTAGGGCCGGCCAAATTAAATTAAAAAAGAAATTTAATTTTAATTTTTATTATTATGTGGAAGATATAATTTAAAGAGAATTAAAATTAAAATATCTCTCTTGTAAAAGATCTACAAAAGATTAAAGAAAGAGATTAGATCTCTTTCCTTATTTGTAGATTGGAGAGATGTTTTTTTTTTCTCTTTAAAATTATTCACATGTTAATAAAATTAAAATTATAGAAATTTCCTTTTATTAATCATGAAGAGATTTTTAAAGAGAAATTTTATTTTTAAAATTTTCGGAAACAAATAAGGAAAGTTTTAATTGTTGATTGAAACTTGTCCAATTTGCTTCCTCTTGATGTGGCCGGCCATTAGAGTTTATTTGGGAAATTTTATTTTATTTTTCTCAAATAAATCATGTCAAGGAAATTAAGGAAATTTTATTGTAAATAAATTTCCTAATTTGCCTAGGCCAAGGAATATAAAAGAAGGGGTAGGGGTGCCTTCATGAGACAACCTCTATTATTTTCTCTCCCTCTTTTGTTCCTTGGTGTGGCCGGCCATCCTCTCCCTCTCTTCCTCTTGTGGTGGCCGAACCTCTCTCCCTTCCTTGGAGCTCTTGTGGTGGCCGGATACTACTTGGAGAAGAAGAAGAAGGAGAGAAAGCTAGCATCTCTTGGAGCTTGGTTAGTATTTTGGTTTTTCTCCTTGGTGAAGCTTTTCCTTTGTGGCCGAACCTTGCTTGGAGGAGAAGAAGGTGGTTGGTGGTTTCTCATCTCGGTAGATCGTTGCCTACACAACGTCCGAGGTTAGAAGAGGAATACGGTAGAAGATCAAGAGGTTTTTCTACAAGGTATAACTAGTAATTTTTATTTCCGCATCATGCTAGTTATTTATGGAAATAATACCAAATACAAGAGGCTTACGTTCTAGAATTTCGAATATATTTTTCGATGTTGTGTTTTTTCGTTTTTCTTTTCCTTGTGATTTGATTGTTCTCTTTGGTTAACCTAAAGTTATTTTAGGAAATTAAATATTAGCTTTCTATAAAAGGTTTTGTCTAGTCGGTGGTGGTTGCTCCCATATCCAAGAAGGCCATGTGCCTCGCCACGTCAGTACTGGGAACCAATTATGGAAATTAATATTTAATGGAATTAATAACTTAAGGAGACTTGGGTCGAACGTGTTAAGTTCCGCAGGAGATCCAAGTCAAAACCTAAAAGAACAAATAGATTAAGTTTTGGATCAAACGTGTTAAGTTCCGCAGGCGATCCAAAATTTAATTTAAAAGAACACATGGTAGCTAGGAAAAGGTTCAGACCTTTGTACAAAATTTTTGTACAGTGGAACCTATAGGTTTTCCGAGTAGCAACCAACAATGGAGGCGCTCGGCATTGAGCCGGTCGGCTCACACGAAGGAGAGAGCGACACCAATGCGGGGGAGTCGGCCGCTCAGGCTTCTCTACCGGAGCCAGCGGCTGGCGCAACTGCTAGCTGAGAGCATTCCGTTCGGGAGGAAGGTTCCGCTCAAGAGGAAGAGCGCCCGCTCAGGTAAAAGAGACGCCGAGTGGAGACACCTCTTCGCTCGGCTACTTCCGCGGTCCAGCCGGCCGAACGGACCACCGCCGATTCTCGCGGCAAAGCCCCAGCGGTGGAGGCCATCTCATCCGATCGGACCCCGTCCCAATTGGACGTGTCCGCGGACCCCCTCGAGGTCGTTCCAGTCAGCGTCCTTCCGCCCGCTGCCTGCCAAGTTCAACGTTCAGCAATTTTGTCCCAAATGTTTGCGCCGGCCTCCGATCCTTCCCCGGCTTCTGCCTAGACGACCCCCGGTCGGCACCGTACAATCAGGGTCTCCTTGCACCTCCCCACTGAAGAATTGATGCCCGAGTCCGCTCGGCCTACAGCGCCCGAGCACATGATCACAATGAAGGGGCCTCTAGCCGAAATGTGGGTCGACGCTCGGGCACGCGTCGCTATGATTCCGCTCAGCAATCTGGCCAATAGCCATATGCAACAGGCCACTGGGGTAAGTATATTTTCTCTGAAGTCTTTTACGTATTCTTTCCGATCGGCCACTAACAGTCTTGCTTATGTCAGCGATGGGTGGAGGAGATCGCGGTCTCCAATCGTCTGGCTATGGTGGACGAGGAGCTAAAGAGGTTGAAGGCTTCGGGTGGCCCGCTCGGCTCTCAAGGCCCATCATACGTCGAGCTGTAGAAAGAGCTGAAAAAGACTCAAGACCTGTTGGCGGCTGAGCAAAAAAAGACGGCTGATCAGGCCCATACTCTAGCCGAGCTCGAGCGACAGGTCAAATCACGGGACCGCAAAATAAGTCTAGCAACCGAGCGGAAGAAAACGGCTATCTCCGATCTGGAGAAGAAGAATGTCGAGGCTCGGGGCCTGGAGCAAAGAGTCAAGGAGCTGATGGAGCAGCTAGATGGTGAGAAGGCAAGCCGCTCAGATGAGGCGATTAAACACAATTGAAGGCATTGCAGGAGTCTCTCGAAGCTTCTCAAGTCGCCTTCAAGGAATATCAAGAGGCGGAACCTCGCCGAGTCGCCACCCTAAGGCTAAATTACATCCGCTCGACCGAATTTTCTAAAAAAGTGTGCGAGCGGATGTATAATGCTTTTGAGCTTGCCATCACTGCTACAACGGACTACCTGAAGTCCAAGGCTCAGCTTCCCGACTCCACAACTATCCCGGCCGAAGATTATGTGGCGCTTCTCTCCTCCATCCCCAAGGACATTTATGATTTTCTTGTGTAGAAGTCTTCATGTAATTAGGCCGCTCGGCAAAAACTATCCTTGTTTTGTAATTCGGCCACTCGGCCTTAATTTCTCTAACAATATGCTATCCTTTAGCCTGCCTTTTCTTTTGCTAATCAATATGAGTACTGTCCGCTTGGCTTGCTAACTACCGTTCATGTTCCTCTTCTCCTTGTTATTCGCCTCTCATCCCACTGTTCTTGTGTTCGAAAGGGGTTTTTTACGAAGTATTTTGCGTAGCTAGTCCGCTCGGCGGAATATATCCTGTTTCGCAAACGGGATTTTGGCAAGATGTTCACGAAGTACTTTTGGTTACTTGGACGATCGGCCAAACGACTTAAGAGTCGAGCTCTTTGTTGTCTTCTTCCGACCGGAGGGTTTATAGTCGTCGGCGTGACTCTCGATATTTAACGTCGGAGCTCGACGGTCTTCCGGCCGGAGGGTTTATAGTCGCCGGTTCAACTCTCGATATTGAACGTCGGAGCTTGACGGTCTTCCGGTTGGAGGGTTTATAGTCGCCGGTTCGACTCTCGATATTTAACGTCGGAGCTCGACGGTCTTCCGGCCGGAGGGTTTATAGTCGCCGGCACGACTCTCGATATTTAACGTCGGAGCTCGACGGTCTTCCGACCGGAGGGTTTATAGTCGCCGGCGCGACTCTCAATTTTTAACGTTGAAGCTCGACGGTCTTCCAGCCGGAGGGTTTATAGTCGCCGATGCGACTCTCGATATTTAACGTCGGAGCTCGACGGTCTTCCGGCCGGAGGGTTTATAGTCGTCGGTGCGACTCTCGATTTTTAACGTCGGAGCTCGACGGTCTTCCGGCCGGAGGGTTTATAGTTGCCTGTGCGACTCTCGATATTTAACGTCGGAGCTCGACGGTCTTCCGGCCGGAGGGTTTATAGTCGCCGGCGCGACTCTCGATATTTAACGTCGAAGCTCGACGGTCTTCCGGCCGGAGGGTTCAGAGTCGCCGACGTGACTCTCGATATGTAACGTCGGAGCTCGACGGTCTTCCGGTCGGAGGGTTTATAGTCGCCGAGGTGACTCTCGATATTTAACGTCGGAGCTCGACGGTCTTCCGGCCGGAGGGTTTATAGTCGCCGGCGCGACTCTCGATTTTTAACGTCGGAGCTCGACGGCCTTCCGGCCGAAGGGTTTATAGTCGCCGGCGCGAATCTTGATTTTTAATGTCGGAGCTCGACGGTCTTCCGAGGGTTTATAGTCGCCGTAGCGACTCGATATTTAACGTCGGAGCTCGACAATCTTCCGCCGGAGGGTTGTCGCCGCGACTCTCAATATTTAACGGCGGCGTCCGGGCGGAGGGTTTATAGTCGCCGAGCTCGATTTTTGTCGGAGCTCGACGGTCTTGGGGGTTTAGTTGCCGGTGCGACTCTCGATTTTTAACGTCGGAGCTCGACGGTCTTCCGGCCGGAGGGTTTATAGCCGCCGGCGCGACTCTCAATTTTTAACGTCGGAGCTCGACGGTCTATCGGCCAAAGGGTTTATAGTCGCCAGCGCGACTCTCGATTTTTAACGTCGGAGCTCGACGGTCTTCCGGCCGGAGGGTTTATAGTCGCCGGTTCGACTCTCGATATTTAATGTCGGAGATCGACGGTCTTCCAGCCGAAGGGTTTATAGTCGCTGGTTCGACTCTCGATATTTAACGTCGGAGCTCGACGGTCTTCCGGTCGGAGGGTTTATAGTCGCCGGCGCGACTCTCGATTTTTAACGTCGGAGCTCGACGGTCTTCCGGCCGGAGGGTTTATAGTCGCCGGTTCGACTCTCGATATTTAATGTTGGAGATCGACGGTCTTCCGGCCGGAGGGTTTATAGTCGCTGGTTCGACTCTCGATATTTAACGTCGGAGCTCGACGGTCTTCCGGTCGGAGGGTTTATAATCGCCGGCGTGACTCTCGATTTTTAACGTCGGAGCTCGACGGTCTTCCGGTCGGAGGGTTTATAGTCGCCGGCGCGACTCTCGATTTTTAACGTCGGAGCTCGACGGTCTTCCGGCCGGAGGGTTTATAGTCGCCGGCGCGACTCTCGATTTTTAACGTCGGAGCTCGACGGTCTTCCGGCCGGAGGGTTTATAGTCGCCGGCGCGACTCTCGATTTTTAATGTCGGAGCTTGACGGTCTTCTGGCCGGAGGGTTTATAGTCGCCAATTCGACTCTCGATATTTAACGTCGGAGCTCGACGGTCTTCCGGCCGGAGGGTTTATAGTCGCCGGTTCGACTCTCGATATTTAATGTCAGAGCTCGACGGTCTTCCGATTCGGCTGACGATTCCTTATACTTGCGCTAATTTTTCGATTTTTACTCCTACATTTCAAATATACAGCCGAACGGAAAATATACAGCATACATTGTATTAACGCACCTTTCACCCCACCCTGTCAGGCTGGAGGTGGTTTGCGCTCCATGGTTGATCTAGTCCCACTCCATCTTCCTCTGCTCGGATCCTTATCTCGGCCCCATGCTGAGATGTTCGGCCGGCCGGATCCTTGACGCTGACGTCGCTTGTTGCTACAGCCGCTCGGCTTGCGCCTTTTGTTTCTGTCCTCCACGAGCTTAGCCGCTCTTGCCTCGATTAGAGCGTCAAGCTCCTCCTGGGAGAGCATCACGGTGTGCGGTCGTCCAGCTTCATCCATTGCTTCCGCTCGGATGCAGGTGCGTTCCCACAGACGGCGTCAATTTGACCCTGTCCGAACGCTGAATCAACGGACGCTGGGCACGTGGCGCTCTCCGAACTGATGAATGTTGGTGCAATATCCCTCAGGTCAAGGCTGACCTGGTTGACCAAGCTTGAGTCTTGGTTTGAGTTTCGATGTTTGACAATGCAGTTGTGCATTTGGGGAGATTGTCTGGTGCAATTCCCCTCTGATCAGGGTCCGATTAGGTTGGATGAAAAAGAGGCAAGTAGGTCAAGGTTGACCGGATACTTGACTGGGAAGTCCTAACTGGGATGTTAGTCAGTAAGGAAGTCCTAGTGAGTGAAGCTAGGCAGAAAGGAAGTCCTAGTGGGTGAAGCTAGGCAGAAGGGAAAATCCTGGTGAGTGAAGCCAGGTGAAAGTCCTAGTAAGTGAAGCTAGGCAGAAGGGAAAATCCTGGTGAGTGAAGCCAGGTGAAAGACCTAGTGAGTGAAGCTAGGCAATTGGGAAGTCCTAGTGAGTGAAGCTAGGCAGGAGGAAAATCCTGGTGAGTGAAGCCAGGTGAAAGACCTAGTGAGTGAAGCTAGGCAATTGGGAAAGTCCTGGTGAGTGAAGCCAGGCAGGAGAAATCCAGAGGGGTCAAGGTTGACCAGACATCTAGTGAGAGTCCAAGTAGGTCAAAGGGATTGACCGGATACTTGGCACGAGGAAGAAAAGTCCAAGTAGGTCTTAGGGAGTGACCGAATACTTGGCAAGAAGAGAAAAGTCCAAGTGGGTCAAAGGGATTGACCAGACACTTGGTGAGAGAGTCCTAGCTGGTCAAGGGTGACCGGATGCTTGGTCTTATGTACCAACAAGTCATGGTTGACTAGATGTTGGTTTAGGGGGCTTTGGACTTGGTTTTGGGCAAAAACCAAGATCTGGATTGATCAGCCGATTGATCCAGCAGATTTGGATTGATCCGTGGATTGATTCAGCAGAGTTGGATTGATCCGTGGATTGATCCAGCAGATCTGGATCGATCGGCCGATCGATCCGGTGAGTCCCCGCGAACAGAACCGCTCTGGATCGATCGGTGGATTGATCCAGAGGTCCCAATCGATCAGTGGATCGATTGGGACGCTGCTGCTTCGTGCGATAAGCGCTGGATCGATCCGTGGATCGATCCAGGTGTATTTCCATAGCACAGAGGCGCTCTGGATCGATCCGTGGAACGATCCAAAGCCTCCCCAATCGATTGGGAGCAATCCAATCGATTGGGATTCGACCGTTGGCGTCGTTTATAGCTGTTGGCGTACGGTTCCTTCAGTAGAACTTCACCGATTCATTCCAGATTCATCACAGCTCCTCCCCAGCACTCTCTAAGCTCCTCACCGCCAGTTCTTGAAGGTTCTTGGAGGTTCATCCAAGTCAAGAGGCGAGTTACAACGAGAAGAAGAAGAAGCTAGGGTTTTTACTGCATCTCTTGTAAGCTTTTGCTTATTCTTTACTACCCTTTCTTCTACTTGTATTGAGAGTCTTGTAGGGCTTCTCCGCCTTCGGTAGTTACCGAAAAGGAGTGTTTATTAGTGGAGGTGTGTGTGTGTGCGTGGATCCTTGGACTAGTCACCTCTTGTGAGGTGGATACCAAGTAAAATCCTATTGTTAGCATTGTTGTAGTTTGTTTCTTTGTATTCCGCTGCACATCTTTGAAGAAACAAGCAACTCCAACCACGAGCAAGCTACTAGCTACTTTTCGGTCCTAACAAGTGGTATCAGAGCAAGGTTGCTCTTCACCGGAATCACCGCCGGAAGGGGCAAACATAACAAGCAAAGCTAGAGGGTGAAGAAGTTGGAGCAAATTCATCAAAGTCAAAAAATTCAAGAAGCTCAACTTCAAGATGCAATTCCAAGATGGACTTGGATTTGATACAAGGGTGGTTCCACCATACACATCCACAAGCTTCGATTCTTGGAGATCAAGAATTGAAAATTTCTTGATGATGGAGATAGAGCAATGGTTTGCTCTAATGGAAGGTTTTAAGGCACCAAAGAATTCAAAGGGCAAAGTTCTCAAAAGGAGTAAATGGAGCCAAGAACAAATCCAAAGATGTGAGGCCAATGACAAAGCGACCAAGCTTTTGGTCAATCTATTTCCAAGCAACATCTTGGAGAAAATTGGAGAAGTTGAAGATGCCAAAGAGCTATGGAGCAAATTGGAAAAGGCTCATGAGATCCCCTCCACTGTACCTAACCAAGAAGAATCCAAAGAGGGTGACTCATTGGAGCAAGATCAAGAGGAGGACTCCGAAGTTGAGAGATGCTCAACTTTCGAAGAAGAGGAAATCCAAGAAGCTTCATTCTCAAGGGAGTGTAATCAAAAGAGCAAGGAAGGAGCATATTCCTTGTTTCATGTACAAGAGGATGAAGAAGAAGGTGAAGCCTCCACCTCTAGGATTGAGGGGGAGCAACTCTTGGTGACACCGGATCAAGAGGAAGGAGAATCCTCCACATCCGGGTCAAGAGAAGAAGAGGATGAAGAAGCTTCCACCTCCACAAGTCAAGATAAATCAATTGGAGGGAAATCGATTTCGGATCAAGAGGAAGCCTCTACATTCATATCAAATGGAGGAGCAAGTGCCACCCCTACACAAGAAGGTATAAATAGTTCAATTAATAATAAGAATCATATTATATGTTTTGAATGTAGGGAACATGGGCACTACAAAAGCAAGTGCCCTAAATTGGCCAAGAAGAAGGGCCAAGTGGCACCTAAGGGCAATGAGAAGCCAAAGGAGACCATCCCCGGAACAAAGAAGAGCAAGGAACACATTGTGTGCTTCTCTTGCTATCAAAAGGGGCATTACCGGAGTCAATGCCCTAAGGGGAAGAAGATGGTCAAGGCTCAAGGAGGAAGCTCAAGTCAAGGGGGAGCCTCTAAGGTAAAAAGGAAGGTAACTTTTATTGAGCCTATCCCTTTACATTATGGTAAAAAGCATGCTAGTTCTAACTTATATCATTTTAATGCTATTTACCATAAGAATAGAGAGCATGGTAAAATTAAGGAAAATAATGTAGCTTACCATGCTAAAACTACCACACCTAGGATTAGGAAGGTAGATAAAAATCTAGGCAATCACACTAAGGACCTTAGCTACAAGCCTAGAAATAAAAATGCTCATAAATTTAATGGAAAACCAAAAACTAAGGACTTAGTGATAGAAAATCAAGTCTTGAGGTCAAGGCTTGATAAAATGGAAAAGACCCTAAAAAGGATGGAAAATATCCTAAAAGGGCAAAATGAACATAGCCTAAGTCTAGGAGCACAAAGGTCATCTAATGGCCATAGGGGTTTGGGATACAAACCAAAGGCTAAGAAGGATGTAATCTCTTACCATAGGGTTCCATATAGTTATGGAACCAACCCTAGGTCTAGTGGTCAAGCAAAAATACAAGGGAAGTTATCCCTAAGAGTATTTTTGCAACAAATGTGACTAAGACTTCTAAGAAGTCTAAGAAAGTCACAAAGAAGGTTACAAGGGAAGCAAACCCTAGAGTTGACCTAGAAAAAGTGACCAAGACTTCTAAGAAACCAAACAAGGTCACTAGGAAGGTATTTAGGGAAGTTATCCCTAGTGAATACCTAGAGCATCCAAGGAGCACCAATAGGTTTTGGGTTCCTAGGAGCATTTTTTCTATCCCATAAATGGGTTAGAGAGTGTCAACTCTGAGAAGAAGGGTAGTTAACCCAACTTTGAAGAAATTGACACTCAAGGAGCATTTTTAAGGTTTTTGTTAACCTTTGAAAATAAAATGGATTTATTGTTACTCTTGGAAAGAGTAAAATGTGCTATAAAGGAAGAAATTTGATATGACTTTAAATGGCACAAGAAATCAAGTGTTAAGAAATACCAAATTGGGACTTTGGTATTGTCTTAGGAATTTAAGGCAAATCTAAGCCTTAATTTAAAGTGATTACTCTTATGGGAAAATGAAATATGCCAACATTTGAGGAATGTTTTAAATTTTTAATTGGCATAATTAATTCAAGAGATTAAAGAAATGTCAAGTTGGGTTTTGGCATTTTCCTAAGGAAATTGGGCAATCTAGGGTTTGTGCTTTAGGATTAGCTAAGGGTTAAGGATATTTAGATAGATAATCTAGGTATATTTTAATTATGCAAAATCTTGCCATGTTTGGTTGCCCATTATATACCATGACATCATGTTTTATTTGTGCATTCATGACTTATTATGAAAAACTCAAAAATACCATGTCATAACATACATACATCATGTAGTTATAGGAAATTTTCTTCTGAAAATTATTTCTTTTTGATGTATGTCATAACATTATCATGCATTATGTTATTTCCTTAAAATTAAGGACAAATGACAGTTATCATCAAGTGGCATACCAAATGACATCCTAGGTGGATGGTCAATATCCACAAGATGCCTAGATAAATATGCATGAACCCTAGGTTAGAGCAAAACCAAAATTAACATCTCACAAAGACCTATAAGATGACTTGTATGTGTTTTATGCATAATAGATACAAGTGAGATGTTAGGAAGACGAACAAAACTCAACATGCTGAGTTAGTGCATTTCCTTGAGTTTTAAATTCATCAAAACACATAGTTATGTGTTTTCCCATCATTGGGAAAGCTAATGTACAAGTCATGTGCATTAAGCCCAAGGAACATGGTGGGATATTGATTTTGAAAATGTTTTTAAAATGATTTTGGAAAACCTTGGTGAAGGCTATCTTTTGATAGTAATCACCATTGAATAGTTAGACACAAACTTGAAGAAAACACTAAAGTTTTTGCAAGTTCTCAAGTTTGTATCAATCTTTGAAAATATGATGTATTTTCATAGAAAACTATTTTTCCATGATAAAATATACCCTAAATAATGTCTACACAAATTTTTACGATTTTTGGAATTTTGTAGAATTTTCTAGGGGTTTCTGAAATTGGCTGAAATTGAATTTCAGCAATTTTAGGCCTCCAATCGATCAGTGGATCGATTGGAGTGCCTCAATCGATCAGACGATTGATTGAGAAGGCATTTCTCGCGAGCAGAAGCTCGCTGGATCGATCAGCCGATCGATCCAAGAAGACTGAATCGATAAGTGGATCGATTCAGCAGGGTTCAATCGATTGGAACCAAACTCCAATCGATTGAAGATGCTGATTTTGGCTGGGAAAGCTTATTTTCATCATTTTGAACCTATTTTAGTCTAGGAAACCATTCCAAACCCCTGAAAATACATTTGTATACACAAAAAGGGTGTTTTCGTGTGGAAAACAAGGATGGAATGGTTAAGGAAGGCTAAGTTGAAGTTTAGGTTGAGGTTTGTTTCAAATTTTGAATATTTGAACCTCAAAACTTCTAAAATTGGGTTTCCTAAAGTTTTGGGGATTCCAAGTCATTGTTGGTGCAATGGCAGAAGTTACCACTGTTGGAACCCCAAGGTTGGTTTTGGTGTGATCAACAAGTTAAGTTAGGTTCTGTTGTGTTCTAACCTTGTGTCTAAGTGTGCAGGAGCTTAGGAGCACAGGTACTCGAGCGGAAGACGCAGCTAGCGAGAAGGATGGCACGCGGTGCGTCCGAGGGACGAGGCGCTGCGGAAGAGTACACCGGCGGACGAGAAGGAAGTGCGCGCGATGGTTCCGAGGTACGAAAGCCGGAGCGGAAGATTGCTCGGGGAGCAAGAGACGCAGCTAGCGCGAAGGTCGGCACGGGGTGCGATCGAGGGACGAAGTCTGCGGATGAGTATGCTGGTGGACGAGAAGGGACACGCGGCAATTCCAAGGGACGAGAAGCCGGAGGGAAGCACGCTCGAGAAGACCGGAAGATGGGTTCGGGTAAGCCCTATTCCGGATGTCAGAGATCACCCAATCAAGCGGATCCGGAGCGGAAGAACCGGACCGAGGCGGGACTGAACCAGAGAAGCGGTCCCGGATAAAAAAGTCAACTGTGTTGACTTCCGGGAACTGACCGGGGCGCCCGGACCCCTCCGGGGCGCCCGGAACCCTTCCGGGCGCCCGGAACAGTAATTTTGACCAGATCGAGAATTATCTCGATCCGAACGTTGGGGGATAAATTTTATCCCCCCCAGGGTGCCCGGAACCCTTCCAGGCGCCCCGACCAAGGCTATAAATATAGCTTTGGTCTAGAAGCTTTTAATTAGTTCAGAAATTGTAAACAACACTTGTGTGCTTCCACTGTTTAGATTAGCTTCTGTCTTTCTGTGCTTACACTGCTGTAAACGAGGCTTCTCCGCCTGAAGGAGCTCTTAGTGCGATCTTCATCCTTGGATTAACAACCTCCCCGGTTGTAACCAAGTCAAATTCGGTGCCTCGTTTTTATGCTTTATTTTCTGTTTAATCTATTTTTTATGTGTTAGCTTAATCGTTCGAGGAAGGGTTGTGTTTGATTTTTCAGGGCTATTCAACCCCCCCTTCTACCCGGCCGCATCGGTCCAACAAGTGGTATCAGAGCCGAGGCGCTTCAGGAGGACTAACCGCCGAACGAAGCAACAAGATGGTCGGATCCAACATCCACGCACCAAAATTCGAAGGGGACTTCGCTAGCTGGAAAAATCGAATGGAGGTATTTCTTGAAACAGATTATGATTTATTACTAACAATGGAATTTGGCTATGAAGTACCAGAGGGCAAAGCAAGAAATCAATGGTCAAAGAAGGAGCAGGCTGACCACGTGGCAAACAAGAAAGCAGAATTCCATCTGCTAAGTGTACTTTCAACACAAGAAGTCAATCGAGTCGGTACCTACTGTAAGACCGATAGGTTCGATAGAGGGGGGGGTGAATATCGATTCGAAAATTTCGAGTATAAGCGCAGCGGAAAAGAAAAGTAGACACAGTTGTTTTTACTTCGTTCGGAGCCTGTGACGACTCCTACTCGAAGGCCCGTGGTCCTTGACCACTTTCGTTGGGCAATCACTATCAATTCGAATATTACAGAGTTAAGTACAAGAATTGACAGATAAAGAAAATATCGACAATTGAATTGAAACAAAACCAGCACTGAGTCGGAGAGCTTTTCGTAGTGTCGCAAGAGCACAGAGCAGCAGATCTTGGATTCTTAGTTCTTGTTGAAGCTCTACCCTTGCCCCTTCTTTTATATGAAGCTCAGGGCGCCCCGGATCCCTTCCAGGCGCCCTGGTGAGACGTGGCAGGTCCAACCAGTGAGCTCTACGTGGCGACGCACAATCGGGATAAAACTTGCCTCCCGGGCGCCCGGATCCCTTCCGGGCGCTCGGACCTCCGGGCGCCCGGATCCCCTCCGGGCGCCCGGACCCCTCTTCTCCAGAAAGTCCTTCTCCTGCAAGAAAAGGTTAGTCCGAGGCAAATGTATCCTGCAGCAAAGATTGTTAGCACAGTTTTATAGATAAGCAAAGTATGACTTAGATTCCGTCTTTCCGAGACCGGAATCTAGTCACGATCTCGACTTAGATATCCGAAATTGATCTAAGCCGGATCGACGCCTAATGTTCCCTTCCCGGGAACGCGTCCTCGCAGTCACTCCCCTCCAGTGACTTACCTGCCAGACGTCCGGTCTGCCCATTGACCCGTCTGGACTTCTCGCCAAGCGTCCGGTCAGCCCGTCGACCTAGCTGGACTTCTCGCCAAGCGTCCGGTCAGCCCGTCGACCCGCTTGGACTTCTCGCCAGCTATCCGGTCAGCCCGTCGACCTAGTTGGACTTCTCGCCAAGCGTCCGATCAGCCCGTCGACCCGCTTGGACTTCTCGCCAGACATCTGGTCAGCCCGTCGACCTGTCTGGACTTTTCCTGCACACTCGATCAGAGTGTTAGACAACAACAAGCTAACTTAACCTGATTTGTCATTCATCAAAACCTGGGTTAAATCGTTAGTGCAAACCGCACCAACACCTACAACTCGGCAAAGGAGCTTTGGGAGAAATTCCTGGAGTTACACGAAGGAACATCCGAAGCCAAACTTGCAAGACGGGATTTACTTCGTAACCAGCTTACAAACCTCCGATTTGAAGAAGGTGAAACAATTGCACATCTACACTCGAGGATTCAGGAACTCATCACTAGACTTACGAATCTCGGAGAAAAGGTAAGTAATCGAGATTCGCTAAGGTATGCCCTAAATTCCTTTCCTAGAAACTCAAAATGGGCATCACTAGTAGATGCCTTTTACATTTCAAAAGATCTAGAAAAAATTTCATTAGACAAATTCTTTTCAACTTTTGAAGTGCATGAGTCAAGATGTGCAGGTCCGAAGGAGCCCAAGAATAATGTCGCTCTTAAAGCTTCGAGAGACGAACCTGAGTCAGAATCTTCTCTCGACGACGAGGAAATGGTAATGATGGTAAGGCGATTTAAAAATATTTGTAAATCTAGGAAATCTAACCATCCGCAGGGAAGAAAGAAAAGAACCATCCGCTTCTACCATTGCGATGAAGAAGGGCACGTCAAGGACAATTGCCCTAAACTGAAGAATAAAGGGAAGGACAAGGGTAAGAAGCCTATCCAAAAGCGCAAGGCCCTAAAAGCGACGTGGGACGATACGTCGTCGGAATCGGAAGTCGAGGAGTTCTCCGGGCTCGCGTTAATGGCGAGTCATCAAGACGACGACTGCGAGTCAAGCTCTTCCAAAATGAGCATCGAAAGCATCGATGAAGGGGGATCCACGTCCGAAGAGAGCAGCAGTTCAGGGGGAGAAACCGACAACGAGATCGACAAGGTAAGTGAGGTACGATCTCTTCCTCCTGATAAAATGTTTAAATTCATTAAAATTTTAACAAAAGATTGCTTTTATTGGGTTCCTAAATCTTGCTTAGTGTAAATTTTAAAATCAAAGTTAGCGCTTTAAGTGAGAAAATTAAACAAAAATTTCTTTTTGGGCTTTGACTAGAAAGTGGTTGTTGCTCCAATAACCAAGAAGGCCTAGTGCCTCGCCACTGCCTGGAAGCCAAATATTGAAATAAATGTTTAATTAATAAAGCATTAATACTAGAATTATTTAATGCTTTAAAAAGTTATTCAAACATGTTTCAAAATTTTGACATAAATTTTTTTAAATAATTAATTTTTTTAAAAAATTCGATTTTCAAAAATAATTTTTACTTAGAGTGTTTAGAAAAATTTTCAAAAATTATTTTTTCCTAAGTTAAAATTTTACTTAGAGTTTTTTTTTCTGCTTTTATTGATTCAAAAATATTTTTCAAAATATTTAATTAAGTTTTATTGATTGCAAAATTCTTTTTCTAAACTTAGAATCTTTTGACTTAGAAATTTTTTTAAGGTAGCTTTTCAAAATTTTCTAAGTCTTTAACCCTTAGACTTTTTTTAACCCCATTTTTTTGTGATCAAAGGGGGAGAAGGATAAGTATAAGTCTAGGGGGAGGTAGCCTAAAACAATTTTTTTTCTATCTTTGTGCACTAAATTGTATATTTAGTTAGTTTATTTTTTGTCTAGTTAACCCTAGCGTAACTTGGGTTGATCACACCAAAAAGGGGGAGATTGTTGGAACCCCAAGGTTGGTTTTGGTGTGATCAACAAGTTAAGTTAGGTTCTGTTGTGTTCTAACCTTGTGTCTAAGTGTGCAGGAGCTTAGGAGCACAGGTACTCGAGCGGAAGATGCAGCTAGCGAGAAGGATGGCACGCGGTGCGTCCGAGGGACGAGGCGCTGCGGAAGAGTACACCGGCGGACGAGAAGGAAGTGCGCGCGATGGTTCCGAGGTACGAAAGCCGGAGCGGAAGATTGCTCGGGGAGCAAGAGACGCAGCTAGCGCGAAGGTCGGCACGGGGTGCGATCGAGGGACGAAGTCTGCGGATGAGTACGCTGGTGGACGAGAAGGGACACGCGGCAATTCCGAGGGACGAGAAGCCGGAGGGAAGCACGCTCGAGAAGACCGGAAGATGGGTTCGGGTGAGCCCTATTCCGGATGTCAGAGATCACCACATCAAGCGGATCCGGAGCGGAAGAACCGGACCGAGGCGGGACTGAACCAGAGAAGCGGTCCCGGATAAAAAGGTCAACTGTGTTGACTTTCGGGGTCCGGGGCGCCTGGAACTGACCGGGGCGCCCGAAACCCTTCCGGGCGCCCGGAACAGTAATTTTGACCAGATCGAGAATTATCTCGATCCGAACGTTGGGGGATAAATTTTATCCCCCCCAGGGCGCCCGGAACCCTTCCAGGCGCCCCGACCAAGGCTATAAATATAGCCTTGGTCCAGAAGCTTTTAATTAGTTCAGAAATTGTAAACAACACTTGTGTGCTTCCACTGTTTAGATTAGCTTCTGTCTTTCTGTGCTTACACTGCTGTAAACGAGGCTTCTCCGCCTGAAGGAGCTCTTAGTGCGATCTTCATCCTTGGATTAACAACCTCCCCGGTTGTAACCAAGTCAAATTCGGTGCCTCGTTTTTATGCTTTATTTTCTGTTTAATCTATTTTTTATGTGTTAGCTTAATCGTTCGAGGAAGGGTTGTGCTTGATTTTTCAGGGCTATTCAACCCCCCCTTCTACCCGGCCGCATCGGTCCAACAACCACCATGTCTTTAGGGGGAGAGACTCTTTAAAGATATGAAAATTATTTTTCATGAACCTTGGAAGGTGGTTAACCTTCCGTTAAGAACATGCTCAAGGTTGAGCGTTTGAACTTTAATGGGAAGTGGATATTCTCATTGTTCAAGTGGTTTCAAGTGGATAATGCTCAAGGATGGGCATTTGCCTACATTGGGGGAGAAAGTAGGGTTAAGGATAATGAAGGGTATGAGATCTTCATTATCGTGTTGATCACAACGAGTGAAGTTGTGAACAACGATGAGCAACTCTTCAGGGGGAGAGTTTTCAACAAGTGAATTTGTTGATGTGTGCCCAAAAATGGGGCATGGTTTGATGTGTGCCAATAGGGGGAGAATGAAAGGGAGTAAGTTAGGATTTCATTACCTAGAGGGAGTTTGCCCTCTTAGGGGGAGAATGAAGGACTTAACTTATGGATTCATATATTGGCATGAAGGAAGTTGAGGCTATGGGAGTAGCCTAATTTCCTAACTTAACAAGAGGTATTGTCAGATATCAAAAAGGGGGAGATTGTTGGTGCAATATCCCTCAGGTCAAGGCTGACCTGGTTGACCAAGCTTGAGTCTTGGTTTGAGTTTCGATTTTTGACAATGCAGTTGTGAATTTGGGGAGATTGTCTGGTGCAATTCCCCTCTGATCAGGGTCTGATCAGGTTGGATGAAAAAGAGGCAAGTAGGTTAAGGTTGACCGGATACTTGACTGGGAAGTCCTAACTGGGATGTTAGGCAGTAAGGAAGTCCTAGTGAGTGAAGCTAGGCAGAAATGAAGTCCTAGTGAGTGAATCTAGGCAGAAGGGAAAATCCTGGTGAGTGAAGCCAGGTGAAAGACCTAGTGAGTGAAGCTAGGCAATTGGGAAGTCCTAGTGAGTGAAGCTAGGCAGGAGGAAAATCCTGGTGAGTGAAGCCAGGTGAAGGACCTAGTGAGTGAAGCTAGGCAATTGGGAAAGTCCTGGTGAGTGAAGCCAGGCAGGAGAAATCCAGAGGGGTCAAGGTTGACCAGACATCTAGTGAGAGTCCAAGTAGGTCAAAGGGATTGACCGGATACTTGGCACGAAGAAGAAAAGTCCAAGTAGGTCTTAGGGAGTGACCGGATACTTGGCAAGAAGAGAAAAGTCCAAGTGGGTCAAAGGGATTGACCAGACACTTGGTGAGAGAGTCCTAGCTGGTCAAGGGTGACCGGATGCTAGGTCTTATGTACCAACAAGTCATGGTTGACTAGATGTTGGTTTAGGGGGCTTTGGACTTGGTTTTGGGCAAAAACCAAGATCTGGATTGATCAGCCGATTGATCCAGCAGATTTGGATTGATCCGTGGATTGATTCAGCAGAGTTGTATTTATCCGTGGATTGATCCAGCAGATTTGGATCGATCCGTTGATCGATCCAGCAGATCTGGATCGATCAGTGGATCGATCCAGAAGATCTGGATCGATCGGCCGATCGATCCGGTGAGTCCCCGCGAACAGAACCGCTCTGGATCGATCGGTGGATCGATCCAGAGGTCCCAATCGATCAGTGGATCGATTGGGACGCTGCTGCTTCGCGCGATAAGCGTTGGATCGATCCGTGGATCGATCCAGGCGTTTTTCCATAGCACAGAGGCGCTCTGGATCGATCCGTGGATCGATCCAAAGCCTCCCCAATCGATTGGGATTCGACCGTTGGCGTCGTTTATAGCTGTTGGCGTGCGGTTCCTTCAGTAGAACTTCACCGATTCATTCCAGATTCATCACAGCTCCTCCCCAGCACTCTCTAAGCTCCTCACCGCCAGTTCTTGAAGGTTCTTGGAGGTTCATCCAAGTCAAGAGGCGAGTTGCAACGAGAAGAAGAAGAAGCTAGGGTTTTTACTACATCTCTTGTAAGCTTTTGCTTATTCTTTACTACCCTTTCTTCTACTTGTATTGAGAGTCTTGTAGGGCTTCTCCGCCTTCGGTAGTTACCGAAAAGGAGTGTTTATTAGTGGAGGTGTGTGTGTGTGCGTGGATCCTTGGACTAGTCACCTCTTGTGAGGTGGATACCAAGTAAAATCCTATTGTTAGCATTATTGTAGTTTGTTTCTTTGTATTCCGCTGCGCATCACTTTGAAGAAACAAGCAACGAAGCACGACGAGCACACGTGAAGCTATTCACCCCCCCTCTAGCTACTTTTCGGTCCTAACAAGTGGTATCAGAGCAAGGTTGCTCTTCACCGGAATCACCGCCGGAAGGGGCAAACATAACAAGCAAAGCTAGAGGGTGAAGAAGTTGGAGCAAATTCATCAAAGTCAAAAAATTCAAGAAGCTCAACTTCAAGATGCAATTCCAAGATGGACTTGGATTTGATACAAGGGTGGCTCCACCATACACATCCACAAGCTTCGATTCTTGGAGATCAAGAATTGAAAATTTCTTGATGATGGAGATAGAGCAATGGTTTGCTCTAATGGAAGGTTTTAAGGCTCCAAGGAATTCAAAGGGCAAAGTTCTCAAAAGGAGTAAATGAAGCCAAGAACAAATCCAAAGATGTGAGGCCAATGACAAAGCGACCAAGCTTTTGGTCAATCTATTTCCAAGCAACATCTTGGAGAAAATTGGAGAAGTTGAAGATGCCAAAGAGCTATGGAGCAAATTGGAAAAGGCTCATGAGATCCCCTCCACTGTACCTAACCAAGAAGAATCCAAAGAGGGTGACTCATTGGAGCAAGATCAAGAGGAGGACTCCAAAGTTGAGAGATGCTCAACTTTCGAAGAAGAGGAAATCCAAGAAGCTTCATTCTCAAGGGAGTGTAATCAAAAGAGCAAGGAAGGAGCATATTCCTTGTTTCATGTACAAGAGGATGAAGAAGAAGGTGAAGCCTCCACCTCTAGGATTGAGGGGGAGCAACTCTTGGTGACACCGGATCAAGAGGAAGGAGAATCCTCCACATCCGGGTCAAGAGAAGAAGAGGATGAAGAAGCTTCCACCTCCACAAGTCAAGATAAATCAATTGGAGGGAAATCGATTTCGGATCAAGAGGAAGCCTCTACATTCATATCATATGGAGGAGCAAGTGCCACCTCTACACAAGAAGGTATAAATAGTTCAATTATTAATAAGAATCATATTATATGTTTTGAATGTAGGGAACATGGGCACTACAAAAGCAAGTGCCCTAAATTAGCCAAGAAGAAGGGCCAAGTGGCACCTAAGGGCAATGAGAAGCCAAAGGAGACCATCCCCGGAATAAAGAAGAGCAAGGAGCACATTGTGTGCTTCTCTTGCAATCAAAAGGGGCATTACCGGAGTCAATGCCCTAAGGGGAAGAAGATGGTCAAGGCTCAAGGAGGAAGCTCAAGTCAAGGGGGAGCCTCTAAGGTAAAAAGGAAGGTAACTTTTATTGAGCCTATCCCTTTACATTATGGTAAAAAGCATGCTAGTTCTAACTTATATCATTTTAATGCTATTTACCATAAGAATAGAGAGCATGGTAAAATTAAGGAAAATAATGTAGCTTACCATGCTAAAACTACCACACCTAGGATTAGGAAGGTAGATAAAAATCTAGGCAATCACACTAAGGACCTTAGCTACAAGCCTAGAAATAAAAATGCTCATAAATTTAATGGAAAACCAAAAACTAAGGACTTAGTGATAGAAAATCAAGTCTTGAGGTCAAGGCTTGATAAAATGGAAAAGACCCTAAAAAGGATGGAAAATATCCTAAAAGGGCAAAATGAGCATAGCCTAGGTCTAGGAGCACAAAGGTCATCTAATGGCCATAGGGGTTTGGGATACAAACCAAAGGCTAAGAAGGATGTAATCTCTTACCATAGGGTTTCATATAGTTATGGAACCAACCCTAGGTCTAGTGGTCAAGCCAAAAATACAAGGGAAGTTATCCCTAAGAGTATTTTTGCAACAAATGTGACTAAGACTTCTAAGAAGTCTAAGAAAGTCACAAAGAAGGTTACAAGGGAAGCAAATCCTAGAGTTGACCTAGAAAAAGTGACCAAGACTTCTAAGAAACCCTAGAGTTGACCTAGAGCATCCAAGTCTAAGAAAGTCACAAAGAAGGTTTTTTTCCTATTTTCTCCTCAATTTTCCATTCTCATCAGCCAGCAGATAATCACTATCTTGTCCAGCGTCAGTTGGTATTAGAGCGGATCAGATCCAATGGAGGGTCGTTGTGGTCATGATCGTGGTCACAGTCGGGGTTGCAATAACAAGCATGTTCCAATTGAGGAAGTCGAGCACTTTGGCCATAGCATTCATGACATAATTATGATTGAGGATTTATACAGACAAGTTGCATACTTATACAACACCTAGTGGTATGAGATCTTGAAGATCATGAGATTTCAAATCGTGGAACATAGTTTATCTTTGAGAACTCATATCACTAGCGAGCTATACACTAAGAACACCGTGGTGGAGAGGAACCTTATGACGATCTCAATTTTCGGATTGATCTACCCAAATTGTATGATATTTTACAAGCAAAGGGATTCGTTGATTGGATCAATGAAGTGGAGTGGATCTTCGACTATAAGAAAGTTCTTGATCGAATGAAGGTGAAATTGATTGCCATTGGAATCAAGAGACGAGCATCGATATGGTGGGAGCAGATGTGACACTCACGAGATGGACAAGACAAATCCCAAATAATTGACCGCTAGAAGATGAAGAAGAAGACGAGGGGACACTTCTGCCCTTTCAATTACACCCAAACTCTATTCTAGCGACTTCACTTATTGAGACAGGGTGGGAGATTGGTCTATGAGTATGCGGATAATTCTACCAGTTGGTTGTAAACGTTTTATCCTAGACGGAGGAACAGATGGTGGCATGATACTTAGGAGGGTTGAGCCAAGTCTTGTAAATAAAGATGACAATTTCCTCCAAATTCGCTCAGTAATCTAATATCCAACCCGAATGGAGGAGGGCTGGAGGAAATTTTTAGACCCGATTAAATAATCAGATATTTTTGTATGGGTATTTTTGAGTTTGGATATAGCGGTAGATGTGATAAAGAGAGAACTGTAGATAGTCGAGCATAAACCCTAAGGAAGTTGAATAATTATAGCATATTTATTGATCTTTCTTTCTTGCCCTAAGGAAGTTGAAGAATTAATACCATGTTTATTGATATCCTTATCCTGCCTCAGTCCTAAGGAAGTTGAAGAATTATACCAATATGTGATGGAGTTGATGGAAAAGGGTCATATCTATGAGAGCATAAGCCCCTGTCAATCCTACCCTACTAGTGTTGAAGAATGATGACTCGTGGTGTATATGTGTTGACAGTCGAGCCATCAACAGGATTGTAGTGAACTATAAGTTTCTAATTCCTCGCTTGGATGACATGTTGAATCAACTATCCGGTTCTAGGGTCTTCTAAAAAAATTGGCCTTAAAAGTGGATACCACCATATTAAAATAAGGTCGAGAGATAAATGAAAGACAACATTCAAGATGCAAATTGGGTTATATAAGTGGATGATCATGCATTTTGATTTGTCCAATGTACTTGCACATTCATGAGATTTATGCATCAGATTTCGCAACCTTTCATGGGAAATTTTGTGGTGTTTTATTTTAATAACATTCTCATCTACAGTCCTGTTAGGATGTATACTAAAAGTCTAGCTTTTGGTATAAACATTTATCTAGAAATAAGAATCACATTGGTCAAATGTCTACATTTATGATAAATGTAATTGTTCAATTAATTTATATTGTAGATAACATGGTGTGTGGTGTCACACACAGAAGATCATGTTATCGGTTCCTTATAAATTATAAACAGTAGCTCACGACCAAGATGGAAAGGAACAAACCATTGGAAGGTCGTAATGTAATTAGGTATTAGTTTATCTTAACTATATAATTACACTAGTACATTTAGAGTGTATTGAGTAGGACCATTTGAGGTCGTTTCTTTTATACTGACTTTATAAAGGAACAAAGACCTCAGTTATTATGGAAGTGTGTGCTCTTAAACCTAATATAATAACAAGCACATATATTTGATATTTATTTCTTTAATTTATCAATAGGTGAGATTTAGTTCGATAAATCAATAAGTCCGATAAGTTGGGAAATGATATCACTTATAGTGTGTGTTATTGATTATAGAAGGAAATTGTGTCCTAGTGATCTAGGTTGAGAATGTCCCCAAGAGGAGCTCATAAGAATTGTCATGTTAAACCCTGCAGGTGGACTTAGTCCGACATGACGATGAAGTTGAGTGGTACTACTCTTGGAGCTAGATATTAATTAAGTAAGTTGTCAGTAACTTACTTAATTAGTGGACATTCGACATCTTAAACACAGGGAGACTAACACACTCATAATAAGAAGGAGCCCAAAATGTAATTTGGGATTGGTGCGGTAGTTCAATAATAGTTCTCTAGTGGAATGAATTATTATTGATAAAATTAAGTTGTGTGTTCGGGGCGAACACGGGATGCTTAATTTTATCGGGAGACCAAAATCAATTCCTCCTCTCGGTCCCTATCGTAGCCTCTTATTTATAGAGTACTATACCCACCTATACCCACCTTCATACCCATGATAAGGGGGCCGGCCAAGCTAGCTTATGGTTCAAGCTAGGGCCGGCCAAGCCTTGGTTCATGGGTGGCCGACCCTAGCTTGAACCCAAGCTTAGGTGGCCGGCCCCCATTAAATTTAAAGGATTTTTTATTTTAAAATTTTCTTATGTGGAAGATATAATTTATTGAAGAGAATTAAAATTAAAATATCTCTTCTACAAAAGATTAAGAAAAGAGATTAGATCTCTTTCCTTATTTGTAGATAGGAAAGAATTAAACCTGAGGGGGTGTTTGGTTCTTTCCTAGGAATAGGAATCGGAATGGGAATCATTGTGTTGTGGAATGGGAATGGGTATGAGCATGGATATCACTCTTAAAAGCAATGTTTGGTTAGTTGTATATCTTCTATCGGAATAAATCAAAGTTTCCTTTTTTACCCTTAAAGGAAAATAAGAGAAAAAATTAGATGTGAGAGAAAGATGAATGTGAGAGAAAAATATGATGAAAGAGAATGATGAGAGAGAAAGTATTATGAGAGAGAAAGTGTGATAAGAAAGAATGAAGAGAGAGAAAGTGTGATGAGAGAAAATGAAAAAAGAGAGTGTGATTGGAGAGAGCATGATGAGAGAAAATATGATGTGAGAGAAAGTATGATAGGAGAGGATGAAGAGAGAGAAAATATAGTGAGAAAAAATGAGGAGAGAGAGTGTCATGAGAGAGATTGAGGAGAGAGAAAATATGGTGAGAGAAAAAGAGAACAGTGAATATGATGGGAGAGATTGAGGAGAGAGAAAGTATGATGAGAGAGAAAGTGTGTTGAGGAAAAAAGGAGGAAGTATGATAAGAGAGATTGAGGAGAGAGAAAATATGATGAGAGAGAAAGTGTGATGAGGAAAAAAAGAAGGAAGAGAGTGCGATGGAAGAGATTGAGGAGAGAGAAAATATGATGAGAGAGAAAGTGTAATGAGAAAAAAAGAGGAAAGAGAGTGTGATAGGAGAGATTAAGGAGAGAGAAAGTGTGTGATAAAATGATGAGAGAGAAACTATGATGAGAGAGAAAATATAATGAGAGAGAATAAGGAGAGATAAGTGATATGAAAGAAAAAATAAATAAATATATTTTGATATTTGATATTAATGGAGAAAATTTTAGTTTTAAGTCAAGGGTATTTTTGGAATAAGGGAATATTTTGATTGATGAAAATAGGGTAATGGCTCATTGAAGGGGAGGTACATGGGAATGAGTTATTACCCAATTTTAAGGATTCATTCCCTTATTTGTATTCTTATTCCTATAATCCAAACATTAACAATGGAAATCAATGATTCTCATTCCCATTCCCCACTCCTATTACCCTAAACCAAACGCCCCCTCACATGTTGAAAAATTAAAGTTATAGAAATTTCTTTTTATCAACCATGAAGGGATTTTAAAGGGAAATTTTATTTTTTAAAATTTCCGAAGACAAATAAGGAATTTTTAATTGTTGATTGAAAATTATCTTGTTTGCTCTCTATGAGGTGGCCGGACATTACAAGTTTAATTGGGAAATTTTATTTTATTTTTCTCAATTAATTCATGTCAAGGAAAGTTAAGGAAATTTTATTATAATTAAATTTCCTTATTTACCAAAGCTAAGGAATATAAAAGAGGGGGTTGGGGTGCCTTCATGATACACAACCTCTATTATTCTCTCCCTCTTTTCCTTGGTGTTGTGGCCGGCCATCCTCTCTCCATCTCTTCCTCTTTGTGGTGGCCGAAACCCTCTCTTGCTTGGAGCTCTTTGTGGTGGCCGGATACTACTTGGAGAAGAAGAAGAAGAAAGAGAGAATGCTTTCATCCCTTGGAGTTTGGTTCGTGTTTTTCTTCATCCTTGGTGAAGCTTTTGATTTGGCCGAACCTAGCAAGGAGGAGAAGAAGGTGTTTTGGTGGTCCTCATCTTGGAAGATCGTTGCCCACACAACGTCCGAGGTTAGAAGAGGAATATGGTAGAAGATCAAGAGGTCTTTCTAGAAGGTATAACTAGTATTTTTCCTTTCCGCATCATACTAGTTATTTTTGAAAATAATATCAAATACAAGATGCATACGATTTTAGTGTTTCAAATTTGTTTTCGATGTAATGTTCTTTTGTTTTTCTTTTCCTTGTGATTTGATTGTTTTTTTCGGTTGACCTAAAGTTATTTTAGGAAATTAAATATTAGTTTTCCTTAAAAGGTTTTGTCTAGTCGGTGGTGGTTGCTCCCATATCCAAGAAGGCCATGTGTCTCACCACGTCAGCACTGGAAACTAATTTTGGAAATTAATATTTAATAGAATTAATAACCTAGGTGATTTGGATCGAACGTGTTAAGTTCCGCAGGAGATCCAAGTCAAAACCTAAAAGAACAAATAGATTAAATTTGGATCAAACGTGTTAAGTTCCGCAGGCGATCCAAGTTTAATTTAAAAGAACACATGGTAGCTAGGAAAAAGGTTCAGACCTTTGTACAAAATTTTTGTACAGTGGAACCTTTAGGTTTTCCGAGTAGCAACCAACAAGTCCGACATGGCTAATCACTTCAATCATGTAAAATACCGAAAAAGGGCGAATTACCATAAGAGAATTTTTCAAAATTTTTAGAAATTTTTCTGAAATTTTTTGGAAACCGTATGGCTTCGGTTACAGATATAAAATTGTGTCTCGGGGAAGTCTATTTATGGTACCTCATTTAAGCGAGGAAAAGTTAATTTTTCCTTTTTCTTTTTATTTCATTTTTCTTTCTTCCCTGCGAACCCATGCGTGCCCCCGACGTTGATTCCCTCCTCGCGCTGATCCTTTCTTCCTTGCCCTAACCGCTCTTCCCAACCGGCGTCGCAATCCCGCCGCACGCCTCGCGATTAATGCCATCAGCCAAGGGAAAGCTTCGCCTTTTCCTTTCTCCCGACCTCTTCCTTGCATCACCCACAACTGACACTGACTCCCTCTGCCCTAGCCGACTTCACCTCGCCCCTCTCAGCTGATTGTCGGCCGCCAGCGCTTGCTGCCTACTGACGGCAACCTTCCCCTTCTCTGGAGGTCAATGACACAGCCGAGCACCAGCGTCTGTTGGATTGTGCCCTAGACTAGGTCCACGGTCGTCGGCTCCCCCTTTCCGGCGCCTCCTTCCTTCCGAGCAGTGGAGATTTAGATTAGGGATCGAGTTCACCTGCACATCTCTTCCCTTTGCCCTATTCAGTCACATAAGCTCTCTGCGATAACGGTGACTTAGGGTTTCCGGTGGCCAGATTGGAGGTAAGTTTTCCTCCTATATCTGGATTTAGGAGTTGAGTGTTATTCTTGTTGAATTTGACAACCAAACTGAGTTACGCAAGGATCTCATCACTTCCGGCTAGATCCGAGGAAAGTTGTGGCTTCTTACTGGAACCAACACTGTCCCACCGTCGAATCTCTGGTCCGACAGCGAGGGAAAACTTTCGGAGCTGCCAAATCTGAGTGGTATCGCAGCGTGTACCTCCGACAGTGAACCAACAGGGGAGCATATGAAATTTGGTGAGTTTTGGTTTGATTATTTCTGTCCTATTAGATCTAGATCCTATTGGTGGGATCAAGGGTATATCAAAGGGTTGAGAATTTATTTGTGGACTGATTATGACAGAGGAGGTGTTGGGTGGCTTTCGGAATAGCTAGTTGCTTCTGGTGGAGTAGAGGATTGGTGACATTAGGGTAAGTGTTGATTACCCAAATTATGTTTTGATCTAGTTCTTGCTATTGGAAATTTAGATTTGAAATCAGGATTATTAGGGACATGTGGTGAATTGTGAAGGGGATGTGGATCTATTGGGTTGATTCACTATGATTTATTCCTAATAAGTTTAGGATTTGGTTATTTTGATTAATGATAGAATTAGTTGTAACATGTGATTACAGGAGGTTGATTCGAGACGGTGTCTCGACAAGGGATCTATTTCGGATGCGATCCTCTTATTGGAGGCAGATACTTTGACTTATCGTTTTAGATATGTCATTTGATATGCATAGTAATGTTTTTAACAAATAGTAATGATTATGTTTCTTATCTGCATCGGTTGGTCACTACCCGATACCTGTTACATGCTTGTTTCGTTTACTTGTTATGCACTTCATATTAGTACCTACCTGATTATACATGCTTATAGGGATAGTGACATAACCATGCTTCATTATGTTCAGGATCTAGATTTTTATACCTTATCTGATCTGTGTACCTTTAATTTGATTCTTTGTCCTATGGTACACATTGTGTAGATATGGATAGGTTCAGAATATTCCCATGCTTAGTATTATGCACCATCTCGCATGATTACATATTGTGTGATTGTCGGCTCCATTATTATGGAGCACATCGTCAGTTACATAAATCTGCACACACCACCACTTATAGGTTAATGGTATGTCAGGCAGGTGTGTGACAGTTCTACTGTTAGGCTCCACTGGTCCGGTGACTCAGTGTGGTAGCCGACAGACAGTTCTGCTCTGTTAGGCTCCACTGGTCTGGAGACGCAGCGTGGTAGCTGGCACATAGTTTGCTCTTTTTGGCTCCGTTGGTCCGCTCATGGGTAGTGTGACGCAGCGTGGTAGCCGGCAGGGATCCCTCCTCTGGACTTGCTCAAGGAGATGAGAGCATTGCACTCCTCCACTTATGATTTAGGGTAGGAGGATAGGTGTACTCCGACAACATCCCGCCCACTCGGTCACTCATCAGGAGCAGTGATGGCAGAGTGCACGGTTGTCATAGCCCTACCCACTTAGTCTCACCATCATGTGTAAGACGACTGACTGGAGAGTAGGGGTGACCAGGACATGTCATTGGCATCATACGCATTGATGCATTTATTGCTTGTATTTGCTGCACTTGTATGCTGCATATTGGATGAATGCATTTATTTGACATGCATACAGGATTTCTATACCTCTCGGTTATTATCCATACATCAGGTCCTGGTTAGTGTAATTTTCTTCTGTTTATTTCGGTTGCATTTATCATTCTTATATCAGGAGACTGTACGCATGATTAGTGCTAGTTGTTATTTTCTTTATTATGCATATCAGTAGTTACCCGCTGAGGAGTTGACTTACCCCATAGATATTTACTATTTTCAGGTTGAGGTTGTCTGGAGGAGTTCCAGTCGCTAGTCCCCTGCAGATCGCAAGGATATTTTTATTGGGTCTTTTGGTTTTATTTCTTATTGCACTATCTGGACTTGTACTAGTTTTGCTTTATGGATATTGTATGGTTTTTTTTATTGTCGATGGATTTTTATTGGATATGTTTTGCTACATGCATGTCTAGATGGCAGAAGAGGTGAGTTTGTTGTGATTTGTGTTTTATGGGTGTAGTGAAGTAGGATATCATATTTGAGCTTTATGGGTATAGTTGAGTAGGATATCGGATTTGAGCTTTATAGGTGTAGTGGAGTAGGATATCATATTTGAGCTTTATAAGTGTAGTTGAGTAGGATTTTTGGTTTGGTTTTCTTTATCGTTGTATTTGTTTAGTTTTATTATTAAACTGCGTGGATGTTGCTTATTATTTATTTATATTGTTCCGGCCGTGTTGGCCGAGGTATCTGGATGTTGTAGGAAGTTTCAGATTATCACCCGTACAGGAGAAACGCTGCTGAAATTTCTTCTGGCAAGGACTACCTGGGGCGTGACAAATCACCTCAGTGTTGTTTTTGAAAAGTTAAAAATAGAGTGTTTATTTGTAAACAAAAAGAAGTGTTCTTTCTTTATTACATCATAACTTTCCTTAGCTTTATTGTGTCTATTAATGGAGTGCACGCAAATTAAGTAACGATACACGCAGTCTTGGAATGACCTTAGCTGAGGACCCTTGCACGATATCAGAAGTTTTCATGGCTTGGATTCTTCAATTCCTACCACTAGTTCATTCAAAATTTCAACACTTTGATTGCTTCCATCACCGAGTGTCTCAAGGGATGAGATTTCAAGTGGTTTGAAGAAGCAGAGGCTAGTTTTCAATTTGTCAAGCTGAAGTTGAATGAAGCACTAGTTCTAGCATTTCTTGATTTTGACAAAGTGTTCGAGGTTAACTATGATACATCTGATAATGGTATAAGGGGTGTTCTAAGTTAGTCGGGCATCCAATTACTTTCTTCAGTGAGAAGCTATCCATATCCAAGAAAAATTATTCTACCTACGACTTGGAGTTCTATGTCATTGTTCAATCTTTGAAGCATTAGCGTCACTACCTAGTACACAAGGAGTTTACCTTGTTTACTGATCACAAAACCTTGAACTACATCAATGGTTAATATTATTGGTCCCTTTGGAGGCTAGCAAGAGGGGAGGGGTGAATTGCCCTGCACAAAAAACAAAACACAACCCTTCTCGAACTTTTAAAGAAACACTTACATAAATTATAAAAGCAATAAATTAAAAAGAAGAGGCAAAGGAGTTTACTTGGTTACAACCAAGGAGGTTGTTAATCCAAGAAATGAAACGCACACTAAAGATCTCCTTTAGGCGGAGAAGCCTCTTACAACAATGACGTACAGAAAATAAAAACTAAACAAAACAAAAGGAGCGCACAAGTGTTGAATATGCAATTACTTGTCGTGTAATAGCTTCTTGGACTAAGGCTATATTTATAGCCTTGGTCGGGGCGCCTGGGAGGGGATAAAACTTTATCCCTTTTCGCATAGATTGTGTTTGACCGTAATCTAGATAAAATCTAGGTTTGGGCACTTGGAAGGGTTCCGAGCGCCTCGTACTGGTTCCAGGCGCCCGGACCAAGAAAGTCAACAGTGTTGACTTTTTCAATCCGGGCCCTCTGTTCCGGTTCAGCTTGCCTCGATTTTGGTCTTCCGCTCTAGGTCCGCTTGCTTAGGTGATCTCGGTCATCCGGAATAGGGCTCACCCGAACCCAAGTTCCGACCTTCTACTCGAGCAGCCTTCCTCCCTGGTTTCTCGTCCCTCTAACGTCGTGTATATTCTTCTCGTCCACCGGTGTACTCTTTCATGGCACCTCGTCCCTCGGATGCACCGAGCTTGTCGGCTCTCTCCCCGTGTCGTCCTTCTCGCTAGTCGCGTCTTCCGCTCGACTTCCTGTTCTCCTAAGCTCCTGCATACTTAGACACAAGGGTTAAACAAACATGACCTAACTTAACTTGTTTGATCACATCAAAATAATCTTGGGGTTCCAACAATCTCCCCCTTTTTGATGTGAGCAACCCAAGTTAAGCTAGGGTAAACAAATGCAAGAAAAAAATACAATGTAAAGACACTTAATTTTGAAAATAAGTGCAAACAGACTTTTCAATTAAAAATTAGATTATACTTCCCCCTAGACTTAATATATCCTTCTCCCCATTTGATCACATAAAAAAAATGGGGTTCCTTAATAAGTCTAAGGTTATTTTTTAAAAAAAATTGTAATAAATTAGAAAATTTTAAGTGTTAAAAAAATTCTAAGTGTGGAAATTTTAGGTAGAAAAATTTCTAAGTAACACAATTTCTAAGTAAGAAAAATTTTAATTTTCTAAGTTAAAAATTTTTGTGCAACGAAATAAATAACTTAAAAAATATTTTAACAAAAATAATTAAAATATTGAATTTTTCTAAGTAAAATTTTTAGAAGAAATTTTTATAAGTGTTAAACCATTAACAAATATTGAAAGCAATTAACTATTTTATGCTTATCAGTTTGTCAACTAAATATTTAATTCAGAAATTGACTTCCAAGCTGTGGCAAGGCACTAGGCCTTCTTGGTTATTGAATTATCAACAACTTCTAGACAAAGCCTTTTAATAAATTCAAATATTCAATTTTCTACCTGAAAGCCCTTAGTCTAATTTCTTTTTCAATTTAAACAAGTTTTTGGAACCCAATATAGACTCCTTCCTACAGGGTTAATCAGGTATTGTCTAGGTATATAAGCTTTTGATATTTTTTTGATCTGTCTTTTGTGAAATTTATAGTACCAGTTTAATCTTTTATAGTTTCTAAAGGCAGAAGTATTTGAATGAGCGGAATTTTTCAAGTTTTCTATTTTTTTTAATTTATCATTTTGAAGTCTAATTTTATCAAAATCTTCTATCAGACATGATTTTACTAAAATCCTCTTTATTTCTAAATTTTCATTTTTTTATTTATTATTTTTACTTTTTAATTTGTACATAGATTTTGCAATAGACTTAATACCATAATAAAGTTGATCAGGAGGCAAGAGGCATACCTCACTTACCATATCAAACTTGAAGCCTGACTCTCCCCCTGCTTCGATACATTCATCTGAAGTCGCTCCCCCTTCATCGATGTTGGCTTCTGATGTACTTTGCCCTTCATAGCTCGCCATCAGTGCTAATCCGGCATATTCTTGTATTTTGGACTCAGATGATGAACTGTAGTCCCAAGTAGCTTTCAGATTCTTGTGCTTCCTGGGTATCTTGACTTTATCCTTCTTGAGTTCTGGGTAATCCTCTTTTAAGTGTCCTTCCTTTTGACACTGGTAGTAACGAACCCTTCGTCTATTTCTTGAATTTTTCTTATTTTGCATTTCTTTAAATTTATTAGATCTAAAGAATTTTTTAAAATTCCTTACCATATAAGCTTTTTGATCTTCTTCTGAGTCTAACTCGGGTTCATCATTCTTGGTTGCATTTAGCGTCATATTCTGGCTTGAGTCTTTTGATGTCCCTGCACATCTAGTTTCATGTAATTCAAGAGTAGGAAAGAGTTCCTCTAGGGTACTTATTGTTGGGACCTTGACGTCCGCTAAAAGGGGGGTGAATAGCATCTCACCCAAATCGTCACTTCCTACACTTGTTAGTACGCAGCGGAAAACAAAATACAAACTAACAAGAAGAAAACTAAACCCTATAAACAATAAGGAAAGACAATAAATCAAAAACAAACCATAACACAAGGTGTTTACGTGGTTCGGAGATTAGGGCTCCTACTCTACGACTGTTCGTAAGGTGGACGATCCCGTTCCATCAGTGGATGACTCCCCGGAAACCTCCGGCTAACTCAAACCGCCTTCTCGGTGGAGAAACCTCATCACAACCTTGATCCAAACACTCTTAGATCACAAGAAGAGCTTGTAAGCTTTAGAAGACTACTAATAGGGGTTAACCACCTATATTTCGTTAACCATGTCCAAGCACCCAGAGCTCTATTAAATAGAGCTCGAGAGGAAAACACTAAGCTGTTTTTCTCGCTACCAGTCGATTAGTGTATGTACTAGTCGACTGGTCCTTTAAGTGAAGCTAACCGTTACCCAATGGTTGACTACTAGTCGACTGCTACAGTGTACCAGTCGACTGCTACAGTGTACCAATCAACTGCTACAGTGTCACAATAGTACTGCTACAGTGTCACTACATTACTGCTACAGTAAATCCTAAAATCATAGGATTTTTCCCCGAGTACAATCACTCAGCACTAGTCCTCGCCCGACCAACCTAGACCTAGCCTTCTAGCCTCCTCCATCAGCATCGCGTCCCTCGGATGTCTCCCCATCCTTCACGTCTTGCCTTCTGGAGCTTCCTTCGGCCTTGTCCTTATTGTCGGATCTTCCTTTGCTAAGAGGCTCCTCACCTCCGGGACTTCATCCATTGCCAAGTCACACTTCGACTTACGTTGCCAAGACTACATACTTGGACTTACACGCCCAAGACTCATCCTTGGACTTTTCTCCTCTGCCAAGATTACACTTAGACTTTCCTTGTTGTACCTGTATCCTGCACACTCACAATGCATATCAAATACAACAATAAACCTAACTTAAATATTTGCCCAAACATCAAAATCTAGGGCACCTAGATTGCTCCGGCACCTAGATTGTTCCAACACTTACCTCTAGGTCTTTTGAGATGTAGTAAGCGCCAATTATTGAGGTCTATTCTGGAATCTTGGGAAAGACATTGAGTGTGTAGCGTATCGTGTCCCGGTTGGTTACCGTATCTCCGAGGTTTTCGAGTCTGGTGATTAGTTCTTTTACCTTTGCGTGTAGATTGACTACCTTCTCACCTTTTCCAAACGAATATTTGTCAGTTTGTTCTGAAGTATATCTCTCCTTGCAAGTTTGACTTCGGATGTGCCTTCGTGGAGTTCTAGGAATTTTTCCCAGAGTTTTTTGGCCGACGAGTAGCTTCCGATGCGGTTGACTTCTTGAGGCGCCAGCACACTCAACAAGTGATATTCCGCCCGATTATTTGCTACGGAATCGTTTTGTTCTTTCTTCGTCCAAAGACTTTCTTCTTTTTCCTCTCAATTTTGATTTGTAGGAGCTACAAAATCATATTTTATTATTAAATGAATTTCAAAATCTATTTTCAGAAATACCTCCATACGACGTTTCCAGTGTGCGAAGTTTTCCTCAAATTTTGGTGGAACGATGCTTGGTCCGACCATTGGTTGCTTTGCTTCGGTTGACAGTTAGTCCTTCTGAAGCATCCTCACTCTGATACCACTTGTTGGTCCTTTTGGAGGTCGGCAAGAGGGGAGGGGTGAATTGCCCTGCACAAAAAAAAACACAACCCTTCTCGAACTTTTAAAGAAACACTTGCATAAATTATAAAAGCAATAAATTAAAATGAAGAGGCAAAGGAGTTTCCTTGGTTACAACCAATGTGGTTGTTAATCTAAGGAATGAAACACACACTAAAGATCTCCTTCAGGCGGAGAAGCCTCTTACAACAATGACGTATAGAAAATAGATGCTAAACTAAACAAGAGGAGCGCACAAGTGTTGAATATGCAATTGCTTGTTGTGTAATAGCTTCTTAGACCAAGGTTATATTTATAGCCTTGGTCGGGGCGCTTGGAAGGGTTCCAGACACCTGGGAGGAAATAAAACTTTATCCCTTTTCGCATAGATCACGTTTGACTGTGATCTGGATAAAATCCAGGTTCGGACGCCTGGAAGGGTTCCGGGCGCCCCGGACTGCTCCGGGCGCCCCGGACTAGTCCAGGTGCCCGGACTGGTTTCAGGCGCTCGGACCAAGAAAGTCAATAATGTTGACTTTTTTAGTCCGGGCCCTCTGCTCTAGTTCAACTCGTCTCGATCTGGGTCTTCCGCTCCGGCTCCGCTTTTTTGAGTTATCTAGGCCATCCGGAATAGGGCTCACCCGAACCCAAGTTCCGACCTTCTTCTCGAACAGCTTTCCTCCCCGGTTTCTAGTCCCTCGAACGTCGCGTACATTCTTCTCGTTTACCGGTGTACTGTTCTGCGGCACCTCGTCCCTCGGGCACACCGAGCCCGTCGACTCTTTCCCCGTGTCGTCCTTCTCACTAGTCGCGTCTTCCGTTCGACTTCCTGTGCTCCTAAGCTCCTGCACACTTAGACACAAGGGTTAAATCAAACAGGACCTAACTTAACTTGTTTAATCATATCAAAACAACCTTAGGGTTCCAACAAATATAAATTAAGTAGGTGGCATGCTAAGTGGGCAACTTATTTGTAAGAGTTCACCTTTATGCTAAGACACCAAGCTAGGAGTCTTAATCGTGTCGCGGATGCTATGCGTCGTCGCTCTTCATCACTTACTATAAATACCCCAAGTGAGTTTTGATATGGTCAATCGAGTTAAGTTAGGCTCTAAGTTTATTATGGCTTGTGTTTAAGTGTGCAAGGACTTAAGAACACACACAGCTAGCAAAAAAGATGACATAGAAAGTTAGTCGACAAGCTCGGTGCATCTGAGGGACTAGGTGTTGTGGAAGAGTACACCGGCGGACGAGAAAGATGCATGCGGTGCTTTCGAAGGATGAGAAGCTTGAGAGGAAGACTGTTCGAGAAAAAGGTCGGAATTAGATTCGGATGAGCTCAACTCTAGACGGCCGGAAGATCACCCAAGCGACCGAACAAGTCAACTTGAGTTGACTGCGTCCAGGCGCCCAGACTCCAAGTGCCTAGACAAGGTCTAGGTGTCCGGATAAGGTCCAGGGGCCTGAGATGTCCCAACCACATCAACGACCCTTTGCAGTGAGGATTAAACTAGAGGCCACATTAACAAGGATCTTGGAGGCCACCTCAGCAAGGATCCAAGCGCCTAGACCGGGTCTAGGCACCTGAACTGCAATAACTTCGTTGACAAAGAGTCATTGCAGAGTGGATCAAGGTGACAACGTCCAAGCACTCGGAACGAGTCGAGATGCCTGGGAGCTACTACATCAACAAATAGCTAATTCGATCAATAGGCTATAAATAGAGCCCTAATCCTCGAAATTTAACATAATACACACTCTGTACTTTCAATTTCAATTCTATTTTTCTCCTGCACTTAACTATTGGAAGGGGTTATTCTGCCTCCGACACTGTCGAAGGAGTTTGATAGTACACTTTCTACTGCATTGGATTAGCAACCTCTCTGGTTACAAATCAAGTAACTCGTTTTGTCTCCTTTATATTTTACGTTATTATTTGTACTTAATTAGCATGGTTAACTCAAGTCCAAAGATCGAGAAAGGTGCAATATTCTATTATAGACAATTCACCCCTCTCTTGCTGGTCTAACGCAAATCATCACTTACCACCATGAGTACCAAAGTTTTAGGCTTTGAGGTTTTCATAGTTATGTTCGTTGCCGACTTGTCATTGGAAAAAATATTACAGGAGGTACATGATGATTATTGTCATGATTTTATTCTGCATAATGATTATTTATTTCGTTGAATTAGTTGTGTATCCCAAATTGTTCACTGAGACAACAGGTTATGAGTATGCTTCACAATGAGGGGTGCTTTGGATTGATAAGACGTTGGCCCTTATTTTTTACTAATTTTGTTAACCCAAGTTGACAAGTGATGTGACTCACTTTATAGACAAATGTGATAGTGGTCTATGGGGTTCTCGCTAATGCAGACTTGTACACTCTCTTACCTGCTTTTAAAGTTCTTTGGTTTGGTGTCAGCATAGATTTTATATTGGGATTACCTTACACCCAATGAACCTCAAATTATATTCTTGTTGTGGTTGACAAGTTTTTAAAGATGACATATTTTAAAAGTGGGAACACAACTGAATTTTAACAGTACCTATAAGCCCTAGATAGATGGTTAGACTGAGGTGGCAAATTAGAGTTTCGGTAATCTTCTTGTTGGATCGAGAAGTACTAGGGGGGGGGGGGGGGGGGGGAATAGCGCTCGTGACTATTTCGTTCGATTTAAAACATATCGAGTATTAAAACGCAGCGGAAAAGAAAAGAGCGAATGCTAACACAAGGTGGTTAGTTGGTTCGGAGCCTGTGGCGACTCCTACTCCAAGGTCCGCGATCGTTGTTCGCTTCCGGTGGACAACAACTATAATATCGAAAGTTTGGTACAATTAAGTGTACTAAAAATAACTTATACCGACAATAAGATTAGCAAAATTAAGGCTCCGGGTCGTCGAGGTGTTGCTACCTCACTTCTGGGCGTCTCTTGAGCAGTAGGATGTAGAAAGGTCGCTTTTAAATCGAATATTTGACTTGCTGCTCGAAACCCTCTTACGTAGCATGTTGGAGGCGCCTCAAAGCTCCTTGAGAGCGCCTCCAACGAGCCGAGTCAGCCGTGTGGATCAGTGGTGAACTTTTCTCCTTTGATCCACTTGAAGGCGCCTCCGTGCCCAAGGTGCCTCCAAGCGCTGGTCTGAGGCGCCTCTAGCTCCTCTTCGCAGCCAGCTGACACGCACTCTGCACCCGAGGTGCCTCCAAGCTCCATGGAGGCGCCTCGGACACTGTTCATCTGAGGTGTGACTTGCTCCTTTATTCCTGCAAAATGTGTTAGTCCCAAACACATACCTTGCAAAACAAAGTTAGCACATAATAGTCATAAATAAAATATTGACACTCCGGACTGTCCGGGTCTGACTTTGGATTTCCAATCAGAAATCCTAGATTGACCCGATGCCTACTATTCCCTCTACGGGGAACACGTCCTCACCTACTCCACTCGGGAGATTTACTTGATGCTAGCACGATCCTCCAGATCGACTGGACTTTTGCTTGGCACTCAATGCTTCTGGACTTTCTGCTGGACGCCCGCTCCCCGACCCTTCTAGTCTTCCACCTGGTTCGTGACACCAGGACTTTTCACCTAGAGTTACCACTCCCTAGGACTTTTGCCTGAAGCTCTCGACCCACCAAGACTTTCCGCATAGGGTTACCACCCCTTATGACCTATGGTTACCACCCCCTAAGGTTTTCTACCTGCCTAATCGCAGTTAGAACTTTTGCCTAAGTACACTTGGGATTTTCCTGCAATCTCATTCAAACTGTTAGATTACAAAACAACTTAACTTTGAACTCTTTGCCATTATCAAAACACGGGTTCGATCGTCGGATGCTTCCCGCACCAACAATCTCCCCCTTTTTTATTATGATAAATGAAATTCAAAGTTAAGTAAGAACATGCATAAGTAAACAGATGCATAAGTAACAATTTTTAAAGGTTTAGTATAAACAAGCATAAGTAACCAATTTTAGACGCAAACAAAGCTTAAGCTAAAACTTTAAAGTGTAAGGCTCCCCCTTAATTAGAGCTTTCTTCTTTTGAATTTTATGCTACTCTCCCCCTTTGCCATACATCAAAATAAAAAGAGAGAAATCAGAGTATTTAGGTATATTTGAAAAAGATTTTGAAAAAAAATGTTTAGACATACCTTGAAAAATACTTAGTATTTTGAAAAGAAATGTTCTTGTAAGACTTTTAGCTAAGTCAAAAATATTTGTCATAGATAATTTTTTTTGGAAATATTAAAAAAAACTTAGTTCGACTCCCATCACTCCCCCTTGATTAATGCCATAAAAGTTTTGAGGATCCTAGAGTCGAAGCATGTCTTTAAAGGTGATTATTTTCCTAATTTACCATCTCACCTATTGTAGGTTATCAAGCAAGTTCAGCTTGTGAGTGTGTATGAGACGGAGTTGTCTTTGTTTAAATTGTAATTGATATTTAAAATAATTTTGAGCTTGAATTTCAAATGAGTAATCATTTAAAATTATGAGTATTTAGAAAATTGAGTTTGAAATTATAATTTAAAAATATGATTTGAAAATGAATTAAGATTTAAAAGTTAATTATCATTAAGACGCAGAATATAATTTAAAAATTAATTATTATTAAGATTGCGAATCAAACATAATTTGAAAATTACTCGACATTATAAAATAATTAAAATTTTGAAAGTCATTGAAACCAATTGTGATTAAGATTTTGAAAATTAAATTAACTACTTAATTCTGATAATTATAATGATTTGTAAGATATTTTATTTTTAAAGTAATTTTTTAAAATAATTTTTGAAAGAATTTTTAAATAATTTTCAAATAATATTTAAAAGGATTTTTAAATAATTTTTGAAAGGATTTTTGAATAATTTTCAAATACTTTTTGAAAATATTTTTAAATAATTTTCAGATAATTTTTGAAATGATTTTTAAATAATTTTCAAATAATTTTTAGAAGGTTTTTAAAATAATTTTCAAATAATTTTAGAAAGGATTTTAAAATAATTTATAAATAATTTTTTAATAAATTTTAAATAATTTTTGAAATGATTTTTTAATAATTTTTAAAAGGATTTTTAAATAATTTCCAAATAATTTTTTAAAAGGATTTTTAAATAATTTTCAAATAATTTTTAATAATTTTCAAATAATTTTTAAAAGGTTTTTTAAATAATTTTCAACTAATTTTTAAAATGTTTTTAAAGTAATTTTAAAACAATTTTTGAAACGATTTTTAAATAATTTTTGAAACGATTTTCAAATAATTTTTAAAAGGTTTTTTTTAAACAATTTTCAAATAATTTTTGAAAGCAAAAGGTTTTTAAAATAATTTTCAAATAATTTTTGAAATGATTTTAAAATAATTTTCAAATAATTTTTAAAAGGTTTTTAAAATAATTTTCAAATAATTTTTGAAATGATTTTAAAATAATTTTCAAATAATTTTTAAAAGGTTTTTAAAATAAGTTTCAAATATGATTTTTAAATAATTTTCAAATAATTTTTGAAAGGATTTTTAAATAATTTTCAAATAGTTTTTGAAAGGATTTTTTAAATAATTTTTGAAATGTTTTTTAAATAATTTTCAAATAATTTTTGAAGTGATTTTTAAATAATTTTAAAATAATTTTTAAAAGGATTTTAAAATAATTTTCAAATAGTTTTTGAAAGGATATTTAAAATAATTTTGAAATAATTTTTGAAATAATTTTTGAAATGATTTTTAAATCATTTTCAAATAGTTTTTGAAAGGATTTTTTAAATAATTTTCAAAAGATTTTAAAAATGATTTTTTAAAACATTTTTAAAATATATTTTAAAAGATTTATAAATGATTTTTTAAAATATTTTTTAAAATGTTTAAAATGATTTTTAAATTGATTTTTTAAAATATTTTTAAAAAAATTTTAATAGATTTTTTAAAATGATTTTTAAAAGGATTTTTAAAATTATTTTTTAAAAGAATTTTTAAAAATATTTTTTAAATGATTTTTAAAAATATTTTTAAAAGATTTAAATTAATTAAATTAAATTTATTAGATTGATTAAGGTTGATTAATTAGATTAAATATATTTGACTAAGTTCATCCTAGGTCTATCTCACTCGATTTTAAGTATCAATCATGGAATCCTATGTAGTTTTGTGAGATGGTTATCTTTAATTTAAATTATATCTAAGGATTAATATACATTTGAATTAAATTTAGGTTTTTCAATTAGTTAATTAAATATACATTTCAAAGATCGGCTCCCAGGTTGTAGCGAGGCACTAGGTCTTTTTGGATATGAGATCATCCACCATTTCTAGACAGAGCCTTTCAAAGAAAATATATATTTAATTTTTCTTTTGAAACCCCTAGGTGTAACATCCCAAAATTTCACTATTTGAAGTCCTAAAAGACCTTATTAAAATCTAGAAATGCTTTAGAAAAATTCTAAAGATTTTTAGAAATTTTTAGAGTATTTTTATGGAATTTTTGGAATTCGTTTGGTATTTTTACCAAGAGAAAGAAGTTAAAAAAAAAATGTTGAAGTCGGATTTTGAACCCAAGACCTCGGACCCGAACCAGATCTTAACGAACTCAGCCCAACCATCTGGTCTACGGATGATTTGTTAATTATATATGGAGCGATATATATTTAAGTAGTAGTTAGGAACAGTAAAATAAATTGGAAATAAATTTCGCGGCTGAGGAATCGAAGCCGTGACCTGGGATTTGGTTAAAGCCGGGCTGACCAAGTGTGCTAGCGATCGTTTCTTATTTAAAAAGGAGAAATATTCTATTTAAGAAGTAGTTAATGAATAGGAAATAAATAGGAAGGAAAAATGGTTGCAGCCAAGTTTCGAACCCATACGCTAGGCCTTAAGCAGAACGCAGCCCACCAACAGACCAGTCGAACTTTTCTTAATAAAACCCGAATCAAGTTGTATTTAAGCAATAGTTAGTTAACAAAATATTAAAGTTATAAGAAGAGAACTTAGGTTTTCCCCGTGACAAAATCTTCTCCTCCCCTTTCTCTCGGCGACGGCGTTTTCTCTCGGGCGAAAAACGCAGCGAGCTTTAGGGCGTCTCCGGCGGCCGGCGAGCACCCTTCTCCGTGAGTTCTTCATACCTTTGTGATCCTCTCGTCGAGGAGAGCAAGAAGATACCAAGAGATCGTCGAGGAAGCATATATCCGAAGCCCTAGAAGCCTCCTTCTTCTCGGTTGTAAGTCCAAGAACAGCGAGGTGAGTTGCTTCTCACCTGCAGTAGGAGTTGTTTCGAGTTTTGATTCGTTTTCATGGCTTTCGGATTCTTGTTTTCCTTTGAATTTCGAAGCATGTTGTAAGGTTTTTGGTCTTGATGTTCCACCGTGAACCCTAAAGAAGGAAGAGAAGGATTAGTGCAGTTTAAGCCTGAAGAACAGTTACAAATATGGTCCTAGATTTCCTGTAGTAGTGTTCTCTTATTAGTTGCATCTTGGTTTTTTTTTTTCCCTGCTGTGCTACAAGGCATGTAGAATAGTTGCAATTTAAGTTCCTTTTGTTTAGTTGCTGTGTGCCTCAAAGAAGGGAAATAGGCCAATGTTCCTTTTGTTTTGAATTCCAGTAGATTGCAGAATAGTATACCTTGTTAACAGAACGTGACAAACAGCTGTGTTCATAAGTTCTTAGTAGCAAATCTTTGTAGTATCGAACATGAAGAAGGATTATCGATTTTGGTTCTTTTTAGTATAAGGAAATTCCATGTTGTTAGGTCAATGAAACAATGATTTTGATGAACTGATTTAATTCGGAAAGTTTCAGTTGGATTCTTAGTAGTTAATCCATGCATGAAGTTTTGATTTCTAGTAGCAATTTTCTTGATCCATCTTTTACTTCCCTATGCATGAGTTAGATTTTTATTTGTTAGTTCCTTTGAAGCTAGTTTAAGTTCCGTGAAGCATGATATTCTGTTAATTCCATACAGCAACGATTCCTTATTTTCTAGATTCTATTGCATGCCTAGTAGTTGAATTGGTTTTACTTTCACAACATGCTTAAGTTGTTCTAGTTTCCTATTTGCTATTGGAATAACATGAGCAGTTCTATTTTTATAGCATGCAGATTTTTATAAGTAAAGTATGCAGATTTTGATAGGCTTATTATGCAGATTTTTGTTAAGCTTTGCATGCAGATTTATGTTAAGCTTTGTATACAGATTTTCAGTACGTATGGTGCGTTCTAGTGCACCCCAAGTGCTTGATAAAATGCTTAGCTCAATATAATGCTACAGTAGACATTTTAATAGCTCAGTAAATGCAGTAGAAGCATTTAAAATAACTTATTTAGTCTTGCTTCAGCTTATATGGGACTACGGTCCAATGGGTGGGCTCCCACAGTCGCCTCTAGGTTCAGATAACCTAGTTCTAGGTTCAGATAACCTAGTTAAAGCAAGGTAAGAAAATTAGCTATGAAATCAGTATTTTATTTTCAGCAGTGGCACTGTACTGGATTAGATATCCATTGGGTTAGGCTCCCACAGTCGTCCCTAGGTTTAAATAACCTAGTAAACCCTAATAGACTTGGAACTTGCAATCCCGGGTTTAGTTAGGGATGCGCGCACAACAAGTACAGTTGCCGGGCCCATCAGCAGCATGATTATTATTTTAATCTATTATGTAAATAGTTTTCAAAACTTCACAAATTAGTTATGTGAATACAAGTTAGACTTAGTTTAGCATTAATTAGTCTAGCTTAGGTATCAATTCAGTTTCTTATTGATACACATGATAGTTCTATGATTAGCTTTACATGTTAGCTTTTCAGTTAGTTTCTTCGCTATTTATGAGCATGATTAGCTATACATGTTTAGTATTTCAGTTAGCATGATTCCTTTGCTATTTATGAGCATGATTATCTTTACATGTTAGCTTTTCAGTTAGTTTCTTTGCTATTTACGAGCATGAGTAGCTTTACATGTTAGCATTCAGTTTTAGCATGTTTTTATTTATATACATGCATATCGAGTTTTTGTGAGTAGGATAGCGCTCACTAAGCTTTTAGTTTATAGATAATATTTTCCTCCTACTGCAGATAAAGGAAAAGCTAAAGTATAAGGAAGAAGGCGACAAGGAGATGCTGTGACGGTGTGTGATGTGTGGACTATGGAGATCCTTGAGACTTAGCTAAAGAACTCACTTAGTTTAAGAATTTGTTTAGTTTAATTTCTTATTAAGTTGATAAGAAAATTTTGTAGTAAGAAGTTATGTTTCCGCTTTTCATTACTTACATGATTTGATTTATTAAATTGCGTGGTTGTGAAAATATATGTTCCAGCCGTCTGTGGCTGAGTATACTCTGTATGTATTTACGGATATGGTCACCGGTACAGGGGAGACTTTGCCGAAATTTTTCGGTAGGGTTTCCATGTGATTTTTTAATCATACCGGTTAAGTAGAGTTAGTAGTCAAGTAACGGTCATCCTTAGAGTGTAGTAGTAGTAAGAAGGGTGGGCCGTTACACTAGGTTTAATTAAACAAGTGTAAATTACGCCTAGGTCCTTAATCTATCCTAGTCTAAGCATGTTTATCATAAAAAAATAAACATGTATCAAACAATTCTATTTTATAATAAAAATGGTCTTTTTATTGGCTCCCCCTGGATCATAGCCTCGATAAGGTCCATCAAAGTAATGAATTTGATCCTTGGGGACCCAATATTGTCCAAATCCAACTTGATTAAACAAGTTCAACTTGGGGACCCATGCTTGGACTAAGTTTCTATTATTTCTATTTACCAGTGATAAGTAGGACTTATATTTGTGTTTGGTCTTAAATCCAAGTCCGGATTTGTTGTAAACGGCTCGCTGTTTTCCAAGAATCAGATCCAGATTCTTGGAACGCACGGTAAACCGTTCCAACGTGTCCTTGAGTTCTTTAACTTGAGTTTTCAAATTGGAATTTTCTTCCTCAAGTTGTTGGACTTGGGTTGAATTTTCAATTTGAACTGGCTCAATTAAGGGACTCGAGTTAGTCACTTCCTTAAGGGTTGTTACCTCCTTTTGGAGTGACTTAACCCGGACGTTGAATTTGGCCAATTTCTTTAGCAAATAAGACACTAAGTTTTGTAAATCATCTACTTGAGTACAGGCGAATAGGGAACTTACAGTGGGGTTAGACCCTTCGAAAATGGATACGGATCTGTGGCTTCTTTCCGATTCAGCTTCTGATTCGCTCTTGCTCTCATACACATTTATCTGGTCTCAGGCGATCAGTGTAAGGAGACTCGTCTGATCGAGTTTGTCGTCGTTGTCTTCTGAGGAAGATTCTTTGAATGTTGCCTTCAAAACATTTTTCTTTCTTTGTTTTTTTACCTCCTTTTGGTTGGGACAGTTGGCCTTGATGTGTCCCTTCTAGTTACAACCATAACACGTCACTTCGAATTTTACCTTTGAGCTTGATTGGGCTTCCTTAGACTGAACTGCCTTCTTGAGGTCCTTCTTATTGAACCCCCCTTCTTCTTCTTCTTGTAGAGCTTCTTTACAAGGTTGACGAGTTCAACCGTTAGCTCGTCGTCTTCATCGTCTGAGTCAGGTTCTTCATCCGATTCGGGTTCGGTTCTACGCCTTGGTCTTGGTTCGCGTGTTTTGCTTGTTCCTGCAACCAAAGCAATTCCCTTCTCGAATGGTTGTGCATTAGTCTGCTCATGTAATTCAAACTTAGAGAATAACTCGTCTAATTTTATAGAAGATAAATCCTTGGAGACTTTGTAGGCATCTACCATTGATGCCCACAATGTACTCCTCGGAAACGCGTTGAGAGCGTACCTTATTATGTTTCTGTTCTCGACCTTTTGCTCGATCGTGTGGAGGGAGTTGAGTATTTCTTGAATGTGTGCGTGGAGTTGACTTGCTATTTCTCCTTCCTACATTTTGAGATTATAGAATTTATTAAACAATAAATCTCTCTTGCTTACCTTGGTGTCGGAGGTGCCCTCGTGCAGTTCGATCAATTTCTCCCATAGCTCTTTTGCGGTTGAAAACAGACCAACTCTATTGAGCTCTTCCTTGGTCAGTGCACATTGGAGGGTGAAGGTCGCTCTGACATTGGCTTCCACCTTCTTGATTAGGGCTTGTTCCTAGTTCTCGCAGGGTATAGGTTTGTCGTCTTCTTCAGTTGTCAGTTGGAATCCAGTCTTGACGATCATCCACATCTCGAACTGGATCTTTAGGAAGATTTCCATTCGTCCCTTCCAGTACCCAAAATCTTCTCTGGTGAAGAGCGGAGGACGAACGGTGTTGTATCCTTCTTGTTGGGTCATTTAGTTAATATGCACGTAAAAAATAGAACGAGATGTTCCAAGACTAAGTTTTGGATTAGTAGTGCGGGAATAAAGTTAAAATAGCGAGCTCGAGTGGTGTTGCACCAGTTTCGAGCAAAAACTGATTCGTAAAAAGAATTAGAATGTAGCTATTAGGCTAATTCTAATTGACTCCGTAAAACTGAAAATAACCACAAAAAAATGTGCTTGATTGGTGGTTGCACCAAATCGAAGCGACCCCGCTCTTATACCAATTATTGGATCGAGAAACGCTAGGGGGGGTGAATAGCGCTAGTGGTTATTTCGTTCGATTTAAAACGTATCGAGTATTAAAATGCATCGGAAAAGAAAAGACCGAATGCTAACACAAGGTGGTTACTTGGTTCGGAGCCTGTGGCGACTCCTACTCCAAGGCCCGCGATCGTTGATCACTTCCGGTGGGCGACAACTATAATATCGAAAATTTGGTACAATAAAGAGTTTACAATTAAGTGTACTAAAAATAACTTATACCGACAACAAGATTAGCAAAATTAAAGCTCTGGGTTGTCAGGGTATTGCTACAACACTTCTGGGCGTCTCTTGAGCAATAGGATGTAGAAAGGTTGCTTTTAAATCAAATATCTGACTTGCTGCTCGAAACCCCCTTATATAGCCTGTTGGAGGCGCCTCAAAGCTCCTTGATGGCGCCTCCAACGAGCCGAGTCAGCCGTGTGGATCAGCGCTGAACTTTTCTCCTCTGATCCACTTGAAGGCGCCTCCATGCCCAAGGTGCCTCCAAGAGCTGGTCCGAGGCGCCTCCAGCTCCTCTTCACAGCCAGCTGACACTCTGCGCCCGAGGCTCCTCTAAGCTCCATGGAGGCGCCTCGGACACTGTTCATCCGAGGTGTGACTTGCTCCTTTGTTCCTGCAAAATGTGTTAGTCCCAAACACATACCCTGTAAAACAAAGTTAGCACATAATAGTCATAAATAAAATATTGACAGTCTCCAAATTATCCGGGTCTGACTTTGGATTTCCTACCAGAAACCCTAGGTCAACCCAACGTCTACTGTTCCCTCTGCGGGGAACGCGTCCTCACCTACTCCACTCGGGAGATTTACCTTATGCCAGCACGATCCTCCAGATCGACTGGACTTTTGCTTGGCGCTCGATGCTTCCGGACTTTCTGCTGGGCGCCCGCTCCCCGACCCTTCCAGTCTTCCACCTGGTTCGCGACACCAGGACTTTTCACCTAGGGTTACCACCCCCAAGGACTTTTGCCTGAAGCTCTCGACCCGCCAAGACTTTCCACATAGGGTTACCACCCCCTATGACTTAGGGTTACCACCCCCTAGGGTTTTCCACCTGCCTAACCGCAGTTAGGACTTTTGCCTAAGTACACTTAGGACTTTCCTGCAATCTCATTCAAACTGTTAGATCACAAAACAACTTAACTTTGAACCCTTTGCCATTATCAAAACACGGGTTCAATCGTCGGATGCTTCTTGCACCAACACTTCTGAGATGTCTAACATGAACTAAGCCAAAGCAGTGTGACTTATCGTTGCTTCAAGCAAAGTTTGCTTATAACAGATCGAGAAATAAGACCATAGGTTTGAGTCCTTTTTAGATTATCTATGGGAAGAACCCATCCGGAGTTATAAACTTAGCTCCTATTCCATGTATAGGACGATTTAGTCCTAAAACAAATGAGATGACACAACATCTTTGGGGCATTCATGAGCAGGTGAAACTGACAATTCTTAAGACAAATACCAAGTACAAGACTCAGATTGATAGTCATCGTAGTCAGGCACTTTTGAGGTTGGAGATTTTGTCTTAGCTGTATTAACTAATAATCATTTTTTTATTAGTGAGTATAATAAGTTAAAAGATCGGAAGATTGGACCATGTGAAATTGTAGTAGATCAATGATAATGCTTATAGGTTGACCTTCCTAGTCATTTGAAGACTTCTGATGTCTTCAATGTGAAGCACTTGACTTCTTATTCTATGGATACTTATAATAGTACTACGAAGGAAGAGTTTTTTTTCAACCTAGGACGACTGATGTAAGACCAACAAAAGAGTACTCTATCTTCAACAGATAATAACTTTTGACTCAAGACTCAGAATTAGGTTCTGTCTGTGCTCATGCGTGCAAAATTTAGAGATCTATATTTGTATGAGGGAATCCATAACTGCTAAGTTTCAGGTCCAAAAAATACCATTTAGAATCTTTTTGGAGGATCCAAATATTTTTTTTTCTATTTTTAGTAATTTTTGTTTTTATAATATTTCGGATATTTTTGGTATATCGAGTATCTATGAGTTAGGATTTGTCTATATAAGTATTTGAGGGATTATCATATATATTGAAAAATGTTTTCTTTTTTAAGCAAAACCTAGGGAATTACGGATGCCTTTTTATTTTTTGACGGTTTATCTTCTTACTTTCTTCTCAATTCTCTCTTTTTATCAGCCCAAAAGATAATCATAATCATATATGTCCGATGTCAGAGTGGAATGCTGCAAGACGAAGGCTGAGTGTCGGGTGCAAAGACTTGTCAAGAGTAGAATCGAGTGCTCGGGAAATCACTCGAGTTCAAGTGAGATTCCTTTGGACAAAAGCCGAGCACTTCGAGAGAAGATTCTCGTTGGTCAAAAAGTGAAGCCAAGCACTTTGTTGTGCAAAGAGAGGGCAATACCTCTCAACCTTTCTGAACCGCGGAAGAAGAGGAAGAGAGAAAAGAGATCGCGCGGAACAACAAGACAAAGACGCACAAAAGAGAGCAAACACCAGGAAGGAGAAGAAGAAGAGAAAGAAAAAGAGTTACCGTGGTTCGGCGACTTGCCTACTCCACAAAACGGCCGAAGCTTTATTAGAATTCTCTTCTACACAAGAGAATCACATCTAATGATTATTGTGTTGTCTGATCTACAATGGGTTTACAATAATCCCTATAAATACTGCTAAACCCCCAGACCCGGTAAAATCGTAACAGAATTTGTTATGAAAAACATAACAAAATTCTGTTATATAAAATCTTACCAGAATTTTATTACGAAAAATCTTAACAGATTTTTCTTCCATGATATCCCTTCATCCAAATATGAGCCACTCGTCAACAATCTCCACCTTGGCGAATATTCACCCCTTCGAAGAATACGAATATCTGGACAAAACTCCATCTGGATCTCTGGGTCTGGGCTTCCTTCGCTGCTTCAGCTGCTGCCATGTACTCGGATTCCGTAGTAGACAATGCAACAATAGATTGTATCATAGATTTCCAACAAATAGGTCCTCCTGCCACAGTGAATACGTATCCTGTAGTAGACCTCCTATTATCTAAATCTCCTGGCGCCTTCACCATGCCTTGTTGCACCAACAAGTCCTTGACCCTTCTCTGCCATAATCCAAAGTTTCCGGTTCCGTCAAACTTCACCATATCAAACTTCGCAGAAGTCGTCCCCGACATGTTGAAGAAATCTGCCAAAAACCTGGAGCTCTGATACCAATTATTGTGCAAAGAGAGGGCAATACCTCTCAACCTTTCTGAACCGCGGAAGAAGAGGAAGAGAGAAAAGAGATCGCGCGGAACAACAAGACAAAGACGCACAAAAGAGAGCAAACACCAGGAAGGAGAAGAAGAAGAGAAAGAAAAAGAGTTACCGTGGTTCGGCGACTTGCCTACTCCACAAAACGGCCGAAGCTTTATTAGAATTCTCTTCTACACAAGAGAATCACATCTAATGATTCTTGTGTTGTCTGATCTACAATGGGTTTACAATGATCCCTATAAATACTGCTAAACCCCCAGACCCGGTAAAATCGTAACAGAATTTGTTATGAAAAACATAACAAAATTCTGTTATATAAAATCTTAACAGAATTTTATTACGAAAAATCTTAACAGATTTTTCTTCCATGATATCCCTTCATCCAAATATAAGCCACTCGTCAACACACTTGGTTAGCGAAGGCCCTAAGTGGCCTTCCCGAGTTCGAGTTGAACATTATGGGATGAACATCCAATGCTCGGGAGCAGATACCCCGAGTGACTTTCCTGAGTCAAAACGAACACCAAGTACTTGGGAAAGAAGATTAGTGAGTCGAGCGATCTCTAATTTGATCCCAACATGGTACCTATGTATACGGGACTGCACATGGTATATGGGCCACGTCTTCAAACAGCAGTTAAAGCATTCTCCAAAACTCTGGCCCATCACCTCATCCGGTAGCTATATATATATATATCTCTCTCATTCTGATTTCTGAATGTTATGCTAACTAATCAATCAGTACTGGAGTAAGTGATTTTTAATAATTTGTTGAGGTACTTTGGATCATAAATTATATGCATGAAACCGATCGTCAAAGTGATCGTGCATTAGTTAATTAATTAACAAGGACATCCTAATCCAATTGAAGTTTCATCAATTAGTTTGGTGCCATGTTCCACATTATATTATTGTTTTGGCAAATGAATCGATCAAGCTACGTACTTGCTGTTTCATGAATCGTGACGATGAGGAGTATATGGAAATTAAAAGATTATTGCATTTTCTATACAAGCGAACATGGTTTGTACCTTGTGGTGAGCATCTTTAATTATATAGGATATATATATACATACTGTTGGGGCACATATTCATCTATCCCATTAAAATTTTCTTTTTGTAATTTCCTCGTTAAAGTATGCTGAAGCCAGCTAGCAAGACAATCGACATCGCCAATTGTTGCATCACCGGTAAGGTTTAATGTGAATCATGCAATAAGATGCAAGGAAGCAAAAAAGCAGCAAAAATTGACCATTACACAAATCATCCTCGATCTCTCGAAGGAAAGAAAACTCTTCCTTTTTCCTTGGTGGCGCAATAACTATATTGCGACGCGTCATGCGTATATCTCCTCCATCGATCGATCACTGATTCAGTCACTAGCTATCATCGTGGAACAGCACTCAAGCTTCATCAGACATCTCCGACATAGAAAACGCATTGATTTTTTAGTTCATGTGAGTGTTTGATTTGATTCGGCTTCAGCCAAGTTGCTGTATCCAAATTGGAGTCTCGGGCTGTCTCCACATGTCTTTGTCTCTCAGATCCAAATAAGAGCATTCTTCCCTGTGAAAATTTTGAGTGAAAAATGTTTTTTCCAATGCATTATTTTTTTAAAAAAAAATTATTTCGTCGAACTTATTTAATGGTTCGTTTCGTTAGCGCACAAAGGCGCATTAAAGAACAATGCTGGGAGAGAGTTTGTACGGATGCTTCTCCTCCCGCCGCCGCCCTTGCCATTCCGCCGCCGCTCTCCCGGCCGCTTGCCCGGACGGTTCCTCCGGACGCCTTTTTGATTCGACCGATGTCTCATCCTCCTCGCAGCATGAGATTTCCTCCGCTATCGCCTCCCGCCGCCTCCTGCTGGCGTCTCCGGGCCGGTCCAACTCCCTCGTGGACTCCGCGTCGGTCGCGTTGAGAGCGGGAGACGCGGTGGCCGTCACCACCTACTCGATCGACCCTTACCGCGACTTCCGCCGCTCGATGGAGGAGATGGTGGCGGCGCTGGGACTCGACGCCGGGGCAACACACCTCCACGAGCTCCTCCTCTGCTACCTCGCTCTCAACCGGAAGCAAGTGCACGAGCACATCCTGAGAGCCTTCGCTGACCTCCTCCTCGCCCTCACCGTCACCGGCGACGCCGACTAACCTCAAACTCAAAGGCTGTTATATATTGCGCTACTGCCATTAATAATATGCGTTTTTTTCCCCTTCCGTCTTCATTTTAGATTTGCGTTTTGATATAACGGCCCATTTTGTACTGATCTAAAATTCTAGTATACGCGTTCTTGATATTCTCTTGTTCTTGTAACTATTGTTTGTAATTCAGCGTTTATGCATTTCCCCTCGTTAAAATCGATAGAATGAATAGGTGGATGAAGTCCTTGTCGAGATGCGTTAGAACTACAAGAGTGGGGGAAGTGAAGAGGTAGTGGGGGCACTGGCAGCGCACAAATGGCCCATATCGCTGGGTCCCAGTCAACGCGGATTATGGAGGGCGCACTAAGAATTCTCTACGGGAAAATCATATGATTCATTGGATTAAATCATCAAATAAATTAAATTAATATAAAAATTATTAAAATAATTTTATTATAATTATTAGAATAATTTTATTATTTATTAATTAATCAATTCATCATATACTTATTAAATATTATATATTATACCGTCCTTAATAAATTTATTGATTAATGTTCTCATCTTTTTTTCTTATCCTCTTCTTATTCTTTTTTGGTATCAAAGCTCTTCTTCTTTCACAGCACTCTGACACGTGCCTCAAGGTTGAATTATTTAAATTATAAATTTCTTGAAACAGTTCAAATTTTCGTTACCGTAAGTTTGTACTGTCTCTTCTCTCAACTTTTCCTCTCTCTCTCTATTTTCCTTCTCTTATTTATTTACTTATTTATTTATTTTTACTCATATAGATCAAGTGTCACTCGATACCCTTCATGACTTACTCTCTTCGTATGAGATACTTCTACAATTACACTCTCAAAGGGTCTCAGATTCTCTAGCTCTTTCGGCACATACGACTTACAAGATTGATAGTACTACCCATCATCAACAAAATCAAGGAAATCAAGGTGGACGAGGATAAGGACAAGGTTCTGGACGAGGACGTTGTCAGATTTGTCTCAAGAATGGTCACTTTGCTCATCAATGTTATAAGAGATTTGATTCAAATTTTAGTGGAAGATGACATCTAGATTCTGGAGCAACTCATCACGTTACATCGGATTATGACATTCTTATATAAGCCTCCTCTTATCATGGTCACACTGTACAAGTAGGCAACAGTTCAGCTTCAAGACAATCAACTGCTTCACAAGTCTATCCTAAAGCCCTTTCATCTGTGCCTACTCATGGTAAACCCCTAGAGTTTCATCTACAGAACGGTATATTGACACTGGAGTAACACATCATGTTACATCATATTATAATATCCTTATAGACGTAATGTCGTATTATGACTCAGATGCGGTTCAAATAGCTGATGGTTCAAGTTTGCAAATTGCTAATCTTGGAAATATATACATTCATTTATCTAATCATACTTTTCACATGCACGATATCTTTCATGTTCTATCTATTACCAAAAATTTACTTTTCACACGTCAATTTTTGTTTTGACAATAATATCGTGTTTGAATTTCATCACAATCATTATCTTATAAAAGATATAAGAACAAATACTATCTTATTTCATGGTGGCATAAAAATGATCTCTATTATTTTTAAAGTTCTTCCATCAAAGTTTGTATTAGTTATCGCACAAATAAACCAGCTTGGCATGCTCGACTTGGTCATCCTTCTCTTCGCATTGTTCATACGATCATCAATAAGTATGGTTCACCTACTTCCTTCACCTCCTATGCATTTCATTTATGTAGTGCATGTATGAAAGCTAAAAGTCATAAGTTGTCTCTTTAATCTTCCCATCAAGTTTCTAGTTTTCCATTTGAAATAATTTATTTTGATGTTTAAGGCCTTGTACCTATATTATCTAACCAAGGATTCTTATATTATATTTCGTTCATCGATCATTTTAATAAATATATTTGGCTCTATCCTATGAAAGGAAATCTGATATATTTGACATATTTTGTCATTTTCAAAAACAAGTTAAATGGTATTTTAATCATAAAATAATCTCTATTCATTCTGATTGGAGAGGCGAGTATCAAGTTCTCCATCGTCATATTGTCTCCTATAGAATTGTTCATTGTATCTCTTGTCCTTATACTCCGGAGCAAAATGGCTCTGCTAAGAGAAAATATAGACATATAATTGAAACTGCTTTGATACTTCTCCATCATGCATCAATTCCTTGTAAATTTTAGGATGAAGTTGTTGGCTCTGCCGTATATCTCATAAATTGACTTTCTACTCCATTGCTCAATCATAAGTGTCCTTTTGAACAACTTTATAATCAAACTCCTTATTACACTTTCCTTCGAATTTTTAGTTGCGCATGTTATCCATGGTTACACCCCCACTCTAAACACAAACTTGACTCTCATTCACTACAATGTGTTTTTCTTGGTTATAGGAATTTACACCATTGTTATCATTGCTTACATATACCAATAGGATAAATTTATATTTAACAACATGTTACTTTTAATAAGTTTCTATTCCCTTTTTCATTAGCATCTTTGATATCTCCTCCAGATACAGGTAATACCTTCTTGATGCCACCTAACATTGTCGGAAGTAATGTCATCCTATGTCCTGCTCCGGAGCACTCTGATAACTCCCCTATACCATCAGAATCATCTCAAGTTACTGTTCTAATCTCAGAAGCCTCACTAGTCGAAGATAATGTGCTATCTAATTCTTGATCGTCAGATAACATAAGTCCGTCATCTAAGTCACCATGTCAGTCTACTTCTTCATCACCAACAACAAGTGAATCAGATGATAATGCTCCTTATCGCATACTTCCATTAGGTGACATCTATGCACGTTGTCCACCAATGACAACTTAACATCCCCTTCCACAAGCTCTTGTGGTTTCTTCAAAATCTATTGAACCAACTTGTTTTACACAAGCAAATAAGGATCCAAATTGGCGTAGTGCAATGACTATAGAATTTGATACACTTCTTCGTAATGGAACATGGAGACTAGTTCCGCACACTTCCTCTATAAATGTTATGGGCTCTAAATGGGTATTCCATCTTAAGCATTCAGCTGATGGTTCTCTTGAATGACACAAAGTTCAACTTGTAGCTAAAGGATTTAGTCAACAACCAGGTATGGACTTCAATAACACTTTTAACCTAGTAATCAAAATTACATCTGTCAGACTTTTATTATCAGTAGGTGTTAGTTCCAATCGGCTTGTACAACAATTAGACATTTCAAATGCATTTCTTCATGGTCATCTTGAGGAAAATGTATTTATGGGGCAATCACCTGAGTTCATTCATCCACAATTTCCATCTCATGTTTGTCAAAACAAGAAATTCTTATATTATCTTGGATAAGCTCCTCGTGTATAGTTTCATCGATTATCTAATTTGTTACAAACTCAATGATTTTCTGGATTAAAGACTGACTCGTCTCTATTCCACAAATATAATGATGGATCTATGATATTTTTTCTTATTTATGTTGATGACAATATCCTAATAACCGGCAATGATCACAAGGGTATCATAACTTTATTAAGTCTTTTCAATCAAGAAATTCTTACTTGAGATTTGGATAATGCTTGTTTTTTTCTTGGTATTGAACTTATTCCACATGAGGAAAACTATCTTCTCTCTCAGAGCAAATATATTACTGGGATTCTCCAAAGAGTCAAAATGGATGGAGTACGTGCAGTTTCTACACCAATTGCTATAAACAACTCTACAACTTCATCCTCTCTTGTTTTGTCTGATCCACAGATTTATCGAAGTATTGTCGAAGCCTTATAATATGTCACTATCACACGACCTGATATTACCTTTACAGTAAATCGTGGTTGTCGATTAATGCATGCTCCAACTGAGTAAAATTGGGATAATGTAAAAGAGAATACTTCATTATCTCAAAGATACTATTTTACATAGTTTTCTTTTATATCATCAATTGTCTTGAGATTTATATGCATATAGCGATGAGGATTGGGCAAGCTCTCCTGAAGACAGACGATCTACAAGTGGATATGCAATATTTTTTGGACGAAATCTTATCTCATGGAATTCGAAAAAGCAACCTATGATATCTTATTCAAGCATTGAGACTGAATATAAAGTTATAGTCAATACAATGTCTGAAATTTTTTAACTTTAATAACTTCTTTCTGAACTTCATCTTGCATCAAATATTGTACTAAAAATTTGGTATGACAATATTGGAGCAACATATCTTACAACTAATTCAATCTTTCATGCTCGTACAAAATATGTGGAAATTGATTTTTATTTTGTTTATAAACATGTAACAACTTAACAACTATTCATCTTTTATATTTCTGCTGAAGATCAAATCACAAATATCTTTACTAAGTCATTATCCAGACAACGTTTCAATAAGTTAACAAACAAACTTAACGTCAGAAATCTTCTGTTAAATTTGTCGGGGGTAAAGGAGAATCATCATGATTGACAGAATCAGATCACCAAAATAAATCAAATTAGTATTAGGATTATTAAAATAATTCTATTATAATTATTAGAATAATTCTATTATTTATTAATTGATCAATTTACTAAGAATTTTTTAAATATTATATATTATACTATCTTTAAGAAAAATATCAATGAATAATAAATTTTGTTATTACTCTCGTATTCTTTCTTATCCTCTTCTTAATCTTTTGCTTACCCTCTCTTTCTTACTATTGGAATTCTCTGATCATTAATTCTCCCATTCCTGTTAATAAATATTTCATTTGATCATTGAGGTCGATGACTGAATCGATTGAGCTCGACAATGAATCTAACTCATTCCTAGCAAAGAGCGTTAACAGGCTACAATACATGCCCCCCTAAGAGCACTATGCGATGATAAGACACCGGTCATTTTCTCAAACGAGGCTCATCTCCAATGCTCGAACTATTAATGATATTGGAATATCAGGTTAAAAGTAATATGTGTTTCTTGGATTTAGCCGGAATAATCAGTGAAAACAAAAAATAACAGGTTACGTTATGCACAATAAATATTGAAATGGACATCTCTGACCCACAGGCTCTGTCGACTAGAACTGCGTTCATGTTATTATCAAATACTAACCATTGCAAATCATGAATCACATAAAATATGTCTGAATCACTGATTTTTTTTTTTTAAAAAATACTAGAACAATAATGGATGGAATAGGGAAGATTTTCCTACCCTGACCGAGTACCCTACTTATTCATCTAACACAACCAAACATAACCTAATCAATCGCAGGAATCTGCACAAACCTCCACACCAATCATCCAATTCGCATAGCTCGCACTTGCGCATGCCGGAGAAGGAAACACAGATGCGTCTCCATTAATTAAATAGTATACTACGTCAGATCAAATTAAAGACTCAAATCCATATTGAAATTTGTTTGCAAAACAAAAGTAACCAACAAGCTCAAATGATGACGGGACACTAATGTTGATCAGTTTTACATCGGCCACGCGTTAAGGTAAATATAAAAATGTTCGTAATGGACAGATCAACCGTCCAACATCTTGAGTTTATCAACTGAAGGAAAATATTATATGGTGCGTCGTAACTCAGAATACTTAGAAAACTACATTCACACTAAGCGATTGCATTCTACCCTGGGTATTAATCTTGTATTTATAAAAAATTAATAAATCTAATTAATCTGATTATTCCTGGAATGACCGATCTGATATCATGGAATTTTTCCATCGACCATCAGGGTAAATCGAGAAGCGTTCGCGATGGACAACCAAGAAACCCAACATCCTTTGATTGCACGTCCCATTTAAAGGAATCCGATGTTACATTTACGTACTTTATATTTGATCACACTACAAAAATTTCCTGGTTTACTGGTGGAATTTGAAGGAAGGCAATCCGTTGGTAACTTGGTATATTCATTTACTGACAGAATACCGATGGAAAAATATTTGTTAGGATATTATTCGTCGAAACTGGTGTTTTCCATGGAACTCAAAATTCCGTCAGTATTTTTTCCAACTGAATAAATACTCCATCAGTGCACACCGCCGGGAACACTGCTTGCCACAACCAGGATTACTAACGGAAATTTCCCTCGGCAACTAAAAGCCAGAATTACCCACAAAAATAGTATTTCCATCGGTAATTACTTACAGAAATACTATTTCCGTCGGTGAATATTGACACGGAATATCAATTGAAATCTTGTTTCCGTCGGTAAAAAAATTTAAAATGGAAATGTTTACATTTGGGATCTACCCTATTTACAATTTATATATAAAATCATCACAGACGATGACATTTCATACATATAAACATCACATTTACAATTCATACATACAATCATATTTTTTACACATCCTAATAATCTATACATACAATCATATGTTACATATCATGACAATTCATATATACAAACAAACTAACACAATTGTAACAATTTAAATATCACAAACAAACAAATAGTATTGTGGATAGAAAAACATATAGAAATAAACATAATCTAAACAAAACAAAATCTAAATAAAATACAAACACAATAATAGAAACAAATATCAATATATAAATCTAAATGTACATAATCAAATATATAAATCCATACCATGATAACAAATACTCCAACCAAAACTAGTAATATAAAATCCTACAGAAAGTCAAATACAATAGATTATGATCAAATTAATGTATAATTCGAAATGTTGCATATATGTATAATGAATTTTGCATGTAATAAAAAAGATACCTGAATAGAAAGAAAATGACGATGATGATTGTGATAAATATGTAAACTCTGACACCTGAAACATATAGTAATATAATACTTAGAAATGAGCATATTAGAATATCAAAATCAAATATATTTTGCATGATTGATGTATAATAAATAAAAAAATTAAATTATAGTTGAATAAACCTCAAAGAAAAACTAATCACCATAGTCTGATAAGTCTTGAGTCTCCTATAACTCAAAATCATGTGGTGTCTGGGTGTGAGTGAAATTAGCCATGATTGCTCGCATACAGACAAAGAGAGCTTTATTATCCGCGTCATGTGCGGCTCTAATTCAATTCTCCTCGGTTCTCCTATGCTCCTCAGCGATCATCCTCTACTGCTCAACGGCCCTCCACTGGTCCATAGAGACCATCGTCTCATCCATTGACTTCAGTTGAGTGCGCAGTTCTTTATTTTCGCGTCTTAAAGATTGCATCTTAATAGAAAAAGAGGAACTAGCACCTCCCCTAGGAGTCCTCAAATGATCAAATGTCACTTTATCCTGGGAGCCAAGGCCATAGAGGGTGGAGTTTTTTGTTTTTCCACCAACAACATCATAATATATCTCATTTAGCATGTCGGTGAATGGAGACTGTGACTCCCCCCTCTCTGATGGTGGCTGAGAAACCTAAGGCACTCTTTCTGTCATTTACTCTTATGTGAAAAAATATAATATTAATTAATATCTAATTTGTTTGCAATTACTAAAGTTAATAATCTTATGTGTAGAGCCTGGGATTGAGAATCGATAAATCACCCATCTTTCTTCTTGTGAGTATTCAGAAAGACCTCCATATATGTGAGCTGTCGAGTAAGATCATGCTCCTGCATACACAAATAATTTGGGACATAATTATACAAGTTTGGTAAGAAATACAAAATTTGTTAGAAAATATCATTTTAAATTAAACTCACCAAATCCATAGCATGCTCAACCATAGATTTTGATCCTGACGTATGCTGAGCGGTTTCGGTGCTTGAGCCACCTAGCTCTGTATTTTTGTTAGATCAAGCCTTTTCAGCATTTTTTCGCCACCTTTCTACAGCCGAGGTGGTCGTCCATGTACTCCATGTTGTCTCAGAAACATACGTCAGCCTACTGCCTTTTTTTCTTATATAGTACATAAGGTCTCTGTAAAGTTTGGCACGATAACTATTCCATATATTGCTTTAAATTGTTCTGCCTGACTTTTTTCCCATGTATATCGTTTCTGCAATTATAAGTTGAGAACTTAGTATATAAAAGGATAAATTATTATGGAATACCAAATATATTAAATTTACTTACTACAAATTCATTATATTAAACTGTCTTCATCTTCTTATCTACATGCCTCCATGTAGTACTAGAAGAACATACTCGTTCTTTAAACTTTTCAATGATATAAGAGGAAACTTGGTGGCCATCAGGAACAAATCTGTAAGAAAAAATATTAAGGTATGAAAATTATTAAAGAAATATATGCACTTGAATTACTAATAACAAAACATACTTACGAATATCCGACAACTTTAAGAACCTTGTATCCACGAGGTAAATATGTGTTCATCAACTCTTTCTTTATTATGAACATTATTCTTTAATTTCCTTAAAAATCATTCAAATGGATACATCCATCTATACCTCACAGGACCTGCAATTTGTGTCTCATATGGTAAATGTACTAGTAGATGTTCCATTAAATCAAAAAAACTGGGTGGAAATATGTGCTCCAGCTTACATAATATGAGAGGAATGTCTGTTTCTAGTTGAAGCATATCATCCATCATAATGCACTGTGATGTCAAATATCTAAAAAATAGACTCAATTCTGTGAGTGCTTACCAAACATTATAATGAAGTAAATCATAGAAAGCTACTGGAATAAGTCTTTGCATTAATACATACGCATCGAGCTATATTTGAGACATACTCATCTAGAAATTTAAATTCTTTCAACCAATTACATAAAACTTGCTTGTCATCTTTATCCAATGTATAATATATCTTTGGAAATCTATAGGTTATTTCATCCTAATGCAACTCTGGTCTGTTAATTAATTCTTTTAATTCCTCACATGATTTTGCAGTGTCTTTCGTTCTTTCAAGCACATTCATCATAGTGCTAAAGATATTATTAAATAAATTTTTCTCAATATGCATGACATCTAAATTATGTCGAATAAGTAGATACTTCCAATATGACAACTCCCAAAAAATGCTCCTTTTCTTCCAACTACACTTGTACATCCTAACAATATATTTATTTAACTCATCAAAATCAAGTTGAGATACTGGTAGAAATCCATAACTATTTATTTGTTCAATGATTTCTTCTCCTGAAGCATGGATTATTGGAGGAGGTTTTCTGACTACAACATTTTTTAGGATTTTTTTTATTTCTTCTAAAAGGGTAATTAACAGGTAAAATTTACTGTGATTATCAAACCAAGATACCTTTCCACTGCAAGGTAATGAAAATGCATCAAAATTTGTCATACAGTGTGGGTATACTAATTTACCAAGTATGCTCAATCCTGACAACATTGAGTATGTTGAAAAATCACTAATCATTCATAATAATGCAGCTTGCAATCTAAAATTATCTTTACTTGCAACATCATAAGTGACCAAACATACATTCTATAGTTCATTCAACTTGGCAATCAAAGGTTGTAAGAAAACATCAATCTTCTCTTTGGGATTGGTTGGACCAGGAATTAGCACAGTAAGGAACATAAATTCATCTTTCATGCACATCTATAAATTCATCTTTCATGCACATCCATAAATTCATCTTTCATGCACATCCATGGTAGTAAATTGTGCGGTGTTAATATAACTAGCCAAAATGAATATTGTTGTCCTAACTGACCAAATGGTTGAACTCCATCTGTGAAAAGTCTTAATCTGATATTACGTGGTTTCATTGCAAAGGAAGAAAATACAGTATCAAGATGTTTCCATGCAGAAGAATCACAAGGATGACACATAATACCTCCATGCTCATGTTCATGATGTCACATCATGTGGCAAGCTATAGCGGGAGATGCATATAAACGTTGAAGTACAGCAGTTAAAGAAAAGTAATACATTACATTCTAAGCAATATTTTTTCTTTTCTTGATAAGTGAGTACGATGCTTATAACGAGGATGAGTACAAATTTTGTATTCAATTAAATTATTGTCTTCATTCCAAAATATCATGTAGTTATTTATACAACAATCAATCTTTTCTACAGGCAAACCTAAACCTCTAATCAATTTCTTTGAACTGTAAAAATTATCAGTCAATATGTTATTAGCAGGAAGCAACTCTGACATCAATTGACATATGTCATTATAACATTTTTCTGAAAAATGATATTTAGCTTTCATATTCAATAATCTTGCAGTAGATGATAGTTGAGAATGACCAGAGTGAATGTCTTCCCACACTTCTCTTTCACTAGCTTTTAACATTTCATATAGTTATTGATATTCAAGTGTTAATATTTAATCTATGTTGCAATATTCAACTATATCATTCATCGCATCGTGAACCATTGATTGCATTGAAACATTTTGATCATAGACAATGTCACCTAATAAGAATACAATTTATAACACTATTAAACTTGTACAATTTAATTTAAGCTTAAATAAAGCAATCAAATATAAAATATAAATTAAGAAAACTTTAGTTCTTTCAGAAGATATTAAATATTCTTGTCCATTTAAAATTTCAATAGAACACTTGTCCTAGGGTGCTCGCACTTAGTTACATCCCTTACACAAGTATGTGCATCTCCAAATTGGTTAATATGCTGAGAACTATGTAACTCAATCACTTAACATGTTTAATACTCATATTATTAAAATCAAGATGTCAACTATCTAAAGCATAAATTTACACAAACATAACAATTACCATAAAACATAACAATCACCATAAAACATATATGTACTGTTAACCTACGAATCACCATCAAGATGTCAACTATTTAATATAGCATATATGTAAATGTATTGTTTAAAAATTATACATGAAGAGAGTAGTCTAACCGAGCAGCAAATACAGTACACTACAAAATAAAAAAATAAGAATTAGCTAAAATTAAATAGAAACAATTACAACAAAAATTTAACTAAAATTACTTTGAAATTTAGCAAAAGGTTGATGATCGTACATGCTCACGGCTGAGCACGCAGTCAGCCACATCTAACAGGTGGTGGATGGCCACGCGACCAACTGCATCCAACAAGTGGTGGGCAACCACGCTGCCAATAGGTGGCGCTGCCAACAGCTAGCGGTCGACAGCCAACAACCGCCAACCAACAGCTAGCGGCCGGCACAGCCACCACCCGCGTGCTAGCGGCCGGTACAGCTGATAGCACACAGCTGGCAGCCGGACACTCGACTGGAGGTCGGACATTCCACTAGCACACGGCTAGCGGCCGGACAGCCTCTAGCACGTGGTTGGCAGCTGGACAGCCTCTAGCACATACCTGGCAGCTAGACACACCGTCAGCCATGTGCTGGTGACCTGCACAACCGCCAGCACGCAACTGGCAGCCGAAAATGCCTCCAGTACGCAGCTGGCGATCGGAAACGCCGCTAGCACGTAGCTGGCGATCTGAAATGCCGCCAGCACGTGGCTGGAGGCCTGCACAACCACCAACATGTAGCTGGCGACCAGAAACACTGCTAGTCGTTTCCGGCTGCCAACCGCATGCTGGTGATTATGCAGGCCTTCAGTCATGTGCTAGCGGCGTTTCTGACCTCTAACCACATGCTGGCGGCGTTTCAGGCCGCTAACCACGTGCTGGCAACCGGACATGCCGCAGTCATTTGCTGGCAGGAGAAAACGCCGCCACACCTGGCGGCGGGTACAATGGCAGGCGTTGGAGATCGGGAAAATAGGTAAAAAATGACAGAAGAAGATTACATGGAGAAATCGTCACCAGAGAGAAGAAATGCCGCCGGAGAGACATAGACGCGCGAGCGAGAGGAAGGGCACCCGTGCCCTAATAATTTCGGGATTATCGACAGAATTCTATTTTCGTCGGTAATTACCAATGGAATTTAGAATTCTGTCAGTAATTATCGACGAAAATATGATTCCATCGGTAACCTCGAAAAAGAAATTTGATTTCCAACCAAAATTAATTTTCGTCGATAATATCAAATATAGACCGAGTAATATCATTCCATTAGTATATTCCGTCGATAAACTAGAAAATTTTTATAGTGTCATAATATACACATTTAACAATTTATCATTAAGCAGGACAATTATCTTATTTGGACCTATATCCTTGACTACCATATAAGAATATTAAATTTATTTATATTGTAAGGGCTATCAATTACATTTTAAACAAGTATTAAATTTTATTATAAGTATTATTAGATTATATGTCATGGGTGAAGAACATCTTTGTATTTAATCTTATTTAATTTTACTCTTTTTATCACATTAAATTATATATCATGTGTGAAGAATATATTTATTTTCAATCATAATTTTAGTTTTTTTTAGCCGGATTACTCATCTAAAATCAGTTTTGATTGATCAGAAATTAACTAATTTTGTGTTTGAATCCTTTGTTTTTAATCTTTTCCTACCACATGAAGTGCGGAATGTATAAATTTAACACATTAGATAAATAATAGTAAGACGACAATGCCTCCATTAAAAAAACTCCTAATTACTTTTGATGGTTTCTTTTTCAGCTTGGATTTCTCTTTTCTAGAAAGTTATATTAGCTTTCAACTCGGAAGATCTAATACCCTGAGAGATAACATAAGTTAAGGCTTAGGCCGGCTTATCAGCATGACCCTCTGATATTTAAATTAGTCGCTAATACGGAAGGAGGAAGAAGTAAAAGAAGAAGAAGAGAGTTTAGGGGGAGAAGAATCCCTCCGCCTGTAGGAATAAGAGAACCAACTTATCTCATGACTTACCTCACCTAATGTTTATATAGTCGTCAAAAAAGCATCTTCATATAGGATTTTTTTGTGCTTTTCACTTCTTCCTGCATGAGTCAGTGGAGACAAGACTTCTAACAAACCAGTACTCGCTTCTTCATTTATTGATTACCATGTATCAGGAGGAATGCATCAAGGGAACCAAATTTGGCACTCATTACTCACTTCTCCATTCATTGATCATCACATATAGGAGGAAGACATCAATGGAATCAGATTTGACACTCACTACTCATTTCTTTATTCATTGATCACTACATATGGGGAGAAAGACATCAAGGGAACCAGATCTGACACTCACTACTCACTTCTCCATTCATTGGTCGCCACATATTTTCAACTAGAAACTTTGAAGCCTCTAATGCTCGACAGAAGATATCTCCGATACTAGGTGGAACTTAGCTATATTGCTCGGCAGGACTTGACCATATTGCTCTACGGTCCTCGACCATATTACCCGGGAGGACTTGGCCATATTACTCTGCGAAGCTTAATCATATTGCTCAACGTACCTTAGCTATATTGCTCAGGAGGATTTGGCTATATTGCTCGATAGGACTTGGCCATATTGCTCGATGGGGCTTAGCCATATTGGCCAACATACCTCAACCATATTGCTCTGGAGGACTTAACCATATTACTTAGCAAGACTTGGCCATAATGCTCGGCGATCCTCAGCCATATTGCTCAGGAGGATTTGGCCATATTGCTTGGTGGGCTTAGCTATATTGCTCTGCAGACCTCAACTATATTGCTTAGGAGGACTTGGTCATATTATTCAATGGACGTCAGTCATATTGCTCGAAAACTCTAAATCTTATCAGATGTCCCTCCTTCAAGTCGGTATGAACAGTGTAATCAAATGGTTAAGTCTCCACTTCTTAATATTACTTGGGAAACTTGGAACCCATCAGATGTCTCTTGATCAAAGTCGGACTAAGGAGTGTAATCGAAAGAAATCTGATTAATGGTGAAATCTCTTCTTCTTCATATTGCTTGAGAAACCTGGATCCGTGAGCGAATCACCTTTTTGTCTGCCACATTAGGAAACTTGGATCCCATCAAATGTCTCATTTAAGTCAGATTGATGAGTGTAATCGAATAAAGTCCGATTGATTTGTGCCCCTTCTTCATATTTCTCAAGAAACCTGGATCTCATTAGATGTTCCTCCTTCATGTCGAACCTTTTTGAAATACTAGAGTACGTAAAAAACCTAGTTTATTAATGACAATAGAATCTTAATTGGAAGTTTTTAAGAGATATATAAACCTTTCTTCATAATATTTTTCAAATATAGTGAGATATTAAAGGATCATATCCTTTTGGGACAAGAAGAAGTGGTCATTAATAAGAAGACAAACTCCAACCAGCTTCATCTTTTCTTGAATTCTGATAGATCCTGTCTGAGATTACCAAAGAACGATCCATCGATGAGTTGGTGTTAATATTGACTTTGTCATTGTTCAGCTTGACATAGCAAGGACTTGTAGAGAGACCCGCCAGAGCATGGGGAGAGAACACCAGAAAGAGAGGGTTAGAATGACGACCAGGAGTTCCCCAATGCAGCCACTCTGATACTTAAGTCTTCAACAGGGGAGAATGAAGGAGAAGATGAACATTAGTTTAGGGTTTCTAGAAGCTTATTTGTATGTGTGCATACTTGTGCCCGTAGGAGCGGGTGACTTTTATAGAGTTGTGAGTATGTCTCACGTTCTTAGTGTTCCCGCTTATATTACCCATGTTTCTTGAAATAAATGGCTACATTTTCCCACTTCCTCCGAATAAAATGACTATATTGTTCGTATCTTCCATGAGCAACTATACAGATACAGAACCTGTTCAGACCCAAGAGTGGTGCAAAGTCGGGGACAACGCGGAGTCGGGAGTAGCATGGAGTCGGGGTTGACACAGAGTTGGAGCCGACGCTGTGTTAGGAATACCATGGAGTCGGGGATGGTCTTGGAGTAGGGGCCATCATGGAGTCGGAGATGGTCCCGTGGTCGAGGTGGCCTGGACTTTCAATTGACTTTGACCTCCACCTCAGCAAGACTATTGACTTCTCCTTAACCACGTAGCACCCTCTAATTATCTCTCATATCACTAGTCTCTGTTGGTGCAATCATGCCCTAAGGAAGAAATTTTGATGATTGATGATTATTTAAGTTTAGCCTAATACATTGGATCTAATATGAGTTCAAGTTTGCAGGACCAAGAAGGTTGAGAATTGAATTCCTAGTAAGAGAAGCTCTTGCAGGTCGGATGCAAGGCAAGAGAATTTTAAGGAGGTCAGGGGACCAGATCTTTGGCACAGGAGAAGCCCTTGCAGGTCGGAAGACCGGATGTAAGACATAAGAAGTCTAGGAAAGTCGAGAACAAGATTCTTGGCAAGGTAATTGATAATCAGCACAAACAATGCATGTTAATTGATTAAGAAAAATGCTTAATTGATTAAGAGAGTGTTAAGTGAGTGGGTCAATCGCTTAACAACATTTTGTTTGAAATAGAAGGTTTCCTAATTGATTACGGTAATCGATTAGGGCACCGTAAGCGACTAGATCTATTGCTTACGGTGTCTTTTTGCTTCAAACAGAATGCTTTTGTTTGAAGCTTAAGCAATTAGCTCAGTCACTTATGGGACATTCTTCTCGAAACAGAAGAATACCTAATCGACTGATCTAGTCGATTATCCTACTCTTAATCAATTAGGTAGGTGATTTGGAGGAGTCACATAAATGAAACATGCATCAAATTGACTACTCTAATCGATTAACATCGGGTAATCGATTAAGATCACTTCTTAATCGATTAAGACTCACAAACGACAAGAAAAACGCTCCTTCTCGCAGAGTTTAAGAATGCTCTCGGATCTTGTTTTTAGACATTGTTCCATTGCGATCAATTTTTCTCCATTGCTCACTAGTGCTTAAGCTCAAGCTCTCACCAGTGCTCAAGCTCTCACTAGTGCTGCAATCTTAAGCTACTCAAAGAAAAAGAAGGTGTACTCAAAACCCTAATCTCCTGTCTTCTTCTTCCTTGTGAAGTGTTCTTTTGAGAGGAAGATTTGTAGATTATTATGTAAGATTTCTCCACCTTCGATGTTGATCTGAGAAGGAGAAGTTTCATAGTGTAAAGTGTGACCATAATGTGGACCTTTGGATTAGTCACCTCAAGGAGGTGGATACCAAGTAAATACAAGGAGTTAGCATTACCTTCAAATTTCTACTGTAAAACATCAAGTTAACCAAGAAATCGAAGTGAGTTATTCACCCCCCCCCCCTCTAGCTCAACCGGTCTTAACAGTCTCTCTTTTAAGTCTGGTCGAAAGAGGCATGAGTCCGACGAACTGAACTATTGTGTTAGTCAAGTATGCTGGTTATTCCTGCAACGTGGCGAATATCATGTGTGTTTTAGATGACATCTGCAATAAATGTGACCATGCTTGTTGAATACGTACCATGCGCAATCTGTCTTAATCTTTAAATTTGAAATGTGCTAGTATACCTCTTATTTTGCATCTCATTAAGGTGACGTGATCATCTGTAGAAAAGGTGAAACATTATCTATATCGCAATGATTATCGATATTTAGTTTGATCCATGTGTTCAATCGAGCGACTGGAAGTCCATCCCACCTTTGTGATTGCAGGGATCTGATAGTCATAGTCGAGTGAGCAAAGCTATATTACATTATAGAGAAATGTCGTTGCCTTTATCGTGTAATCCTTATTTTTGTGTTTGCCATTTTCATCTTCTTTGTCTTCTAGTGCTCCATGTCCCACCTTTCAGTAAGTTGTCTTGTTCTTCATCTGCAGCTTCTGCTTCAATCAACTGTCAGTCATCTAGCCCCGAGTTGTAGCTTTTATTGCCCTGTATTGTATCTCTCGATGACGGCATAGTTGTCTTCTACTGCTTGGTAGTCCATTGAATTGGATTTTAATGGTGATGAGTCAAAACGAATAAGGGTGACCTATAGGATTCCTTCTAACCATTGCATAGTGGTCTCAAAGTGTAGCGATCGCCCTCTTCCTAGCTTCGTGACTTTTTTATAAAGTCACTTATTGAATATACTTTGTTTTACCATCCTAGCCTTCTTCTCCGAAGTATCACAGTATTTTCATATTCCCTTATCCCAACTTGGTCTAAATTCTTTACGAATCCTCACCAGCATAGTCATCCTTCACATGATCTGAAGTCATCAAGCTAAGTTATATGTGTATCCTACAAACCTACATAACTCAAATACATGGGTAAACCTAACTTAAATCCTTTGCCCAAACATCAAAACTCACAGTCACACCAGACCCTCAAGATTGCTTCCAACAGTAAAGAGACCCGCTAGAGCATGGGGAGAGAACATGAGAAAAAGAGAGTAAGAATGACAACTAGGGGTTCCCCAGTGTAGTCACTCTGATGCTCAAGTAAGTCTCCAGTAGGAGAGAATGAAAGAGAAGATGAAATAGTAGTTTAGAGTTTCTGGAAGTCTATTTGTATGTGTGTGTACTTGCATCCATAGGAGTGGATGACTTTTTATAGAGTTGTGACTATGCCCTTACGTTCTCGGTGTGTTTTGAGATTTCGACTTATGTTACCCACATTTATTAAAATAAATGGCTACATTTTTCCATTTTCTCTGAAGAAAACAACGCTGTTATCTGTATCTTCTGGGAGCAAAGGTACAGATATGGAGCCTGTCGAGAGCCAGAAGTAGTGCGGAGTCAGGGCCGACACAGAGCCAAGTGTAGCATGGAGTTTGGGCCGATGCAGAGTTGGGAATAACATAGAGTTGGGGGCGGTCCTGAAGTCGAGGTTGATGAGGAATCAAGAATAGCATGGAGTCAAGGATGATCCTGAAATCGAGGGCGGCCTGGATCTTCAGTTGGCTTTGATCTCCACCTTAGTCCTCAGTAAGATTATTGACTTCTCCTTAACCACGTGGCACCTTCTAATTACCTCCTGTATCACTGATACATGAGTATGGAAAAACTAATAAAAGAGTTTTTCTCTCGGAATAACATTAAGGCAAAGGCTTTTTACTATGGATACCACCGAGAAGATGTTCAACATTTTGTGAGGTTATCTGGAGATGTATTTTGTTGATATCTAGAAAAATCCGATCCCATATAATATATAAAGAATATAGAAAGACTGAAGAAATTGTTTTTGCTTAAGAGCAAATGTGACCAGGACTATGTATTTTACAGATACCTATGGTATTACTCATTACGATTATGTATGAGAATTAATAGAGTAATAATACCTAGCCCATTGACTGTTATTATGGCCCAAAGGCACTAGCGACTTGACACATATGTAATTATATTGATGTTCGGAGGCTGTTAGAGTAATAATAATTGGCACATTAGCCTTTATTATGGTCTAGAGACACTAGCTACCTAGCATATAAGTCGTTATACTGATACTCGAAGGCTATGATGCAACACGAATCTTGATTTTTCCACCTACCATTAGGTAATTCTAGAAATATTCATAACGAACGACTCAACAGTCCAACATCCTAGATTTATTATCATATTAGGGGAAAATATCATGCAATGAGCCATGATTGAGAATCAAACCATGAGGCTTAGAAGACTACATGGGTGCATTGTCGTTGCACCATAACCCAGCGCACCAATCTTGCATTTACTTTTTTTTATGCTGACCAATTCTAGGGGTAACCAACCCACCAGGTAGCTAGCTTATGCCAACTAATTTTAGAGATCATCGGTCCGACTCCACTGAAGTTTTTCACCAGCCACCAGGATAAATCGAGAAACATTCGCAGTTGACGACGCATTAACCTAGCATTTTTAGGTAACTACTTATTAATAGAAATTCATTTGTTAATTTGTCAAAGTTGAGCCTCAATTTTTAGATATATGAAAAACTAAAATGGCACTCTACAGCTTCACCATTACCTCAGGCACCAATCTTGCATCTACGTACCTTATATTTGATCACAATATACTCATTTAACATTTTATCATGAAGCATGTAGAAAAAAGGATAACGGTGGTTAAGACATGAGGTGTTGCTATATGAGATTTTGAGATCGAAACTTGACATGTCCCAACATATAAAGTGAGATATTGCCACGTGAGGTCTAGAGACGAGTGAATTGTTTTTTGTCATATGTAGAAAAAGGATAATTATCTTGTTTGGACCTATATCCTATTATTGTACAATAATATTAAATTTATCTATATTGTAAGGGCTATGCAATTATATTTTAAATAGGTATTATATTTTATTATAAATATTATTAAATTACATGCCACATGTGAAGAACAACTTTGTTTTTAATCTTATTTAATTTTACTCTTTATTATCGCATTAAATGATATGTCATGTGAAGAACAACTTTGTTTTTAATCTTATTTAATTTTACTCTTTATTATCGCATTAAATGATATGTCATGTGTGAATAATATATTTATTTTTAATCTTAATCTTAGTTCCTTTTATTCACATTTTGAGCGTGCCATGAGGGCTTCCACATTAGTTAGTTTTAAGAAAGTTAGAACATCCATATTTCCATTAGCACGTTCACCTGTTAATGACAATAAATATATATATATATACACGTTCACCTGTTAATGACAAAATATATATATATATATATATATATATATATATATATATATATATATATATATATATATATATATATATAAACATACCCATTAATACGTTAAAAGAATTGAACGTGTTAATATTTCCGTAGTGCTAGAAGCATTCTATGTTAGTATTAACGTTATTGTGAAAGCCCTTGTAACTGGTTTCATGTAATAAAACTAATACTGGTGGGTGTTATTGTCACCGTAGCAATGAACATATTCAAGCAATTGTACGCGATCAATGCCTTTCTTTATAAAAATAAAATATTATTTATTAAAAAATATATATCTCACCTGATGCATGCACAGGTGAGTTTATTAAAAGATCTAAAATTAAAAAATTTAAAATCAAAAAATTAAATTAAATTGGTGATATATTTTTGATGATGTTAAAATACAAAGAAATAGTAATGTTAATATTAAAATAAATGTGAAAGAATAAATATATTAATATAATATGTATATGATATGTGGACTCTGAATGAGTGTTAATGTTAAAATAAATATGAAAAAAATGAAAATATTAATATAATATATATATAGCATATGGATCTTATAATTTTTATAAGGTGATGGATGTTATAATGCAAACCAATGTAAATACCCTATTAGTCGAATTATTATTTAAAATCAGTTTTTATTTATCATAAATTATCTAATTTTATGTTTGAACCGTTCATCTTTTCCTTCCGTATGAAGTGCGGTATGTGTAAATTTAAAACATTAGATAAATAGTAGTAAGACGGTCGTAATGCCTCCATTAAAAGACTCCTAATAGTCATTTTGTATTTACTTTTTTGTTTATGTTGACCAATTCTTAGGTAACCTAACTTATGTCAATTAATTTTAGAGATCATTGGTCTAATTTCATATAAATTTTCCACCCGTCATCAAAGTAAATTGGGAAACATTCACAATAGACGACCCATTAGTTCAGTATTTTTAGATAACCAACTATTAAGAAAAATTCATCTGTTAATTTATCAAAATTGAACCTCAATTTTTAGATATATAAAAAATTAAAAAGACACTCTACAGCTGTACCATTACCCTGAACACCAATCTTACATTTACGTAACTTATATTTGATCATAATATACTCATTTAACAGTTTATCATAAAATACGTAGAGAATAGGATAATGATGGTTAAGACATAGAGTATTACCATAGAGGTCTTGCGGTCAAAATTCGGTACGTCTGAGTATGTCTTCCTCTATGACTCGATCACTTGTACTAATAATTAATAGTCATTCATAATTTATTTCCTCTATATTGATTTAGAGATAAATTGATGAAAATACTATAAGCGAGTGAATCATCTTACCATATATCTAAAGAAGAGGATAATTATCTTATTCCCACCTATATCCTTGACATTGTACAATAATATTAAATTTATCTATACGGTAAGGGCTATCAATTTTTATTTTAAACAGGTGTTATATTTTATTATAAGTATTATTAAATTACATGCCATGTGTGAAGAACAACTTTGTTTTTAATCTTATTTAATTCTACGTTTTTTTTATCTCATTAAATTATATGCCATGTGTGAATAATATATTTATTTTTAATCTTAATCTTAGTTTTTTTTAATCACATTTTGAGAGTGCCACGATTTTAGTCGAATTATATTTAAAATCAGTTTTTATTTATCAGAAATTATCTAATTTTGTGTTTAAACCCTTCATCTTTCCCTTCGCATGAAATACACTATGTGTAAATTTAAAACATTAGATAAATATCTATTAAAAGACTCCTAATAGTCATCTTGCATTTACTTCTTCTCAAGTATTCAACTTATTTTGATTAATTTTGAAGATCATTGGTCTAATTCTATAAAAAAATTTCATCAGCTATCAAGATAAATCAAAAAATATTCGCAACAGATGATATATTAACCTAACATTTTTAGATAACTACCTATTAAAAGAAACTGATCTATTAATTTATTAAAGTTGAACCTCAAATTTTAGATATATGAAAAATTAAAAAGACACTCTACAGCTACACCATTATACCTAGCATCAATTTTACATTTATGTACCTTATATTTGATCACAATATAATCATTTAACCATTTATCATGAAGCATGTAAAAAAAAAAGATAACGATTATTAAAACATGAGGTGTTGTCACATGAAATTTTAGGATCAAAACTCGACATATAATTTACCTCCTTTATATTAACATACGACGCTGAACGAATCATCTAATTATCTTATTTGGACCTATATCTTGACTATTGTACAATAATTTTAAATTTATCTATATGGTAAAGACTATCAAATTACATTTTAAACAGTGTTATATTTTATTATGGGAAATTTATTATAAGTATTATTAAATCACATGCCATGCCATGTGCGAAGAACAACTTTATTTTTAATCTTATTTAATTTTACTCTTTTTTATCACATTAAATTATATGCCATGTGTGAATAATATATTTATTTTTTTATCTTAATCTTAATTTTTTTTAATCATGAGCGTGCCACGTACGATTTAATCGAATTACTATTTAAAATCAGTTTGTATTTATCAGAAATTATCTAATTTTATATTTGAACCCTTCTTTTTGTATCTTTTCCTTCCGGATGAAGTGCGGTACGTGTAAATTTAAACCATTAGATAAATAGTAGTTAGACGGTAATGCCTCCATTAAAAGACTCCTAATAGTCATCATTGATGCAATATGAGAGAAGGGTCTACTTTAACGTCGATCCAAAACTTCCCTTTTAAAATTAATTTTGTTTGATTATTTTTCAAACTTCAGGCCCTATATTTAACTCACTATAATGGCGTAAATAAAAAACAAGCTAAGTACTCGTTCCTTCACAAATCGGAATCCACAGCCAAGCCAAGTTTCTGGAAGACCAAAACAAAATCGATTCAAGGCCATGGCTGACGACGCCGCGAGCAACAGCACAAACCTACACATCGTCCTGGTGCACGGTGCCTGCCACGGAGCCTGGTCGTGGCACAAGCTCACCACCCTGCTCCGCTCAGCTGGCCACCGCGTCGCTGCGCTCGACCTTGCCGCCTCTGGCATCGATGAGCGCCGCTTCGTTGACATCCGAAGCTTCACTGACTACAACCGGCCGCTGCTCGACTTCCTCGAGTCACTTCCATCGGGCGAGCGCGCTGTCCTCGTCGGTCACAGCCTCGGCGGCATCAATATATCCTTCGCCATGGACAAGTTCCCTTCCAAAGTCGCTGTTGGAGTCTTCGTCACCGCCTTCATGCCCGATTCCGACCATCCCCCCGGTCACGTTTATAAAAGGGTAGCGTATTTGCTTTAAACAGTACGGTAATAATTTAGATCAGTAAAATCTGTGTTTGATTAGTTTTTATTGTTTTCAAGCATAATTTGGATGATACAAGCGATCCATTTTGGTTGGATACTCAATTCGGATCTGTTAGGAACGAGGAGAATGGTCCTGTCTCCATGCTATTTGGACCGAATATGATGGCCAACTTCTACGATCACTCTCCGGTTCAGGTAGGTTATTACGTTTACCTTCCTGTCCTTTTGTCTAATGGCGGATCTACACCTTATACACGGGACTTTATATCCGAATAGCTTAATCACTTGGTAGTTCCACTGCTTGAAATGCTTTACGATGACGTCTAAATTCTAACAAACCGAGCGTCTTCTTGATCAAGGACTTGACTTTGGCCATGACGCTTCTGAGGCCTATTTCCATGTTCGCCGATGAGTTGTTGGCATCACCGCCGTTATCTAAGTCGGGATATGCGTCGACGGCGAAGGTGTACATCAAATGCGAGAAAGACATTGGGCTATTGGCCACTTACCAACAGTGGATGATCGAGAATAATCCGGTGAATGAGGTGAAGGTGATTGAGGAGGCGGACCACATGCCCATGTTGTCGACGCCGGAGGAGCTGAGCCAGATCATCTCGGAGATCGTCAAGACCTATGCTTAGTTAAAGAATCTAAGAAGATTAAGTAGTTGAGAGTTGAGATATCAAGAGGATGCAATCTAGGAAATATAAGCCATTATTATTATTTGAAATTTAAGATCAGCAATTTGTTAAATGAAAGTTTGTTATAATATTATCGAACGAAATGTAAGGCGGCAAGAAAACTTATATATTTAGATTTTTGTAATACTCTTTTGATTAGATACAACTAAACACCAAGTCTTCTTGAAGAATTGAGCAAGTTTGTTGGATTTATTGGTTAACGTATGAGCATTGCATTAGTTATTGTTGATCATTTAATAGTGTGGATCATACCTTATTACCTTTGTTGGGACCGAAAATGTAGCTAAAGGGGGTGAATAGCTCGGCGCGATCTCATGCTCGTCGTTGCTTATTTCTTCAAGATGATAGCAGCGGAAAATACAAGAAACAACAGAATAACGCTAACTCTAGGGATTTACTTGATATCCACCTCAAGAAAAGGTGACTAGTCCAAGGATCCACACACTCATGCATCCTCCACTATGTAAACACTCCTTTTCGGTAACTACCGAAAGCGGAGAAGCCCTACAACCTCACAATACAACAATGAGAAAGAAAGAAGCAAAATACAAATGAATCTTATAAGATTACAATGAACACCCTAGCTTCTTCTTCTTCTTATTGCAACTCGCCTCTTGACTTGGATGAGCCTCCAAGAACCTTCAAGAACTGGCGGTGAGGAAGAAAAGATCGCTGTGGAGTTGTGTTGTGATCGCCCGTAGAGTGGAATCGAAGAAGTGCCGAAGAAACGCTCGCCAATGGCTAATATCTGCGCCAACGGTCGGATCTCAATCGATTGGATTGCTCCCAATCGATTGGGGAGGCTTTGGATCGATCGGTCGATCGATCCAAAGCACGGACCGATCGATCCAAAGCGCCTCTGTGCTCTCGGGAATTGCCTGGATCGATCAACTGATCGATTGGAGGCTCTGAATCGATCGGTCGATCGATCCAGAGCTATTCTGTGCGATCACAAGCTTCTCCCAATCGATCCACTGATCGATTGGGAGGAGGCTTTTCGCGGGGACTCACCTAATCGATCAACCGATCGATTGGCATGAACCAATCGATCGGCTGATCGATCCAGCTCATGGATTTTGCCCAAAACCAAGTCCAAAGTCCCCTAAACCAACATCCGGTCAATCATGACCTGTTGGTACATCATGTCTAGCATCCGGCCACCATTGACCTGCTAGAACTCCCACACCAAGTGTCTGATCAATCTCTTTGACCCACTTGGACTTTTCTCCTCGTGCCAAGTATCCGGTCAATTCATTTGACCTACTTGGACTTTCACCAGATGTCTGGTCAACCTTGACCCATCTGGATTTCCTTTACCTGGCTTCACTCACCAGGGCTTCCCTTCTGCCTAGCTTCACTCACTAGGACTTCACATCTGTCTGACTTCACTTACCAAGACTTTCCTTCTACCTAGCTTCACTCACTAGGACTTCTCATCTGTCTGGCTTCACTCACCAGGACTTCCCTTCTGCCTAGCTCCACTCACTAGGACTTCTCATCTGCCTGACTTCACTCACCAGGACTTTCCTTCTGCCTAGCTTCACTCACTAGGACTTTCCACAACTGTCTGGCTTCACTCACCAGGACTTTCACCTAGACTTTCCACAACTGCCTAGCCTCACTCACTAGGACTTCTCATCTGTCTGGCTTCACTCACCAGGACTTCCCTTCTGCCTAGCTCCACTCATCAGGACTTCCCTTCTGTCTAGCTCCACTCACTAGGACTTCTCATCTGCCTGACTTCACTCACCAGGACTTTCCTTCAGCCTAGCTTCACTCATTAGGACTTTCCACAACTACCTGGCTTCACTCACCAGGACTTTCACCTGGCTTCACTCATCAGGATTCTCCACTCTGCCTAACCTCCCAGTTAAGACTTTCACCTGACTTCACTAACCAGGATTTTCCAGTCAAGTATCCAGTCAACCTTGACCTACTTGACTCTCCTTCAACATCTCCCCACATGAACAATTGCACCTGCAATCTCCATGTATTGTCAAACATCAAGACTCGAGCTTGAATCAATTCAAGCTCAGTCAACCAGGTCAACTTTGACCTAGGGAATATTGCACCAACAATCTCCCCTTTTTGATGTTTGACAATACCTCATTTAAGTTAGGCTAATCCCATAGTCTCAACTTCTTTCATGCCAATATATGAATGAGGATTCCCTTCATTCTCCTCCTTTCCTAGAGGGCAAACTCCCTCTTAAGTAATGAAGACCTAACTTAAACCCTACATTCTCCCCCTATTGACACACATCAAAAAACTCTCTCCCTGAAGAGTTACCCAACGTTGTTTACAACTTCACTCGTTGTTCACAATACAATAACGAAGGTCTCATACCCTTTATTCTTCTTAACGCTCATCCTTGAGCATATACCACTTGGTATATTCACACACGATTCAAATGAAGGTCTCATACCCTTCATTGTCATCAAATGCTCATCCGTGAGCATACACCATTTGAATAATGAAGATATCCACTCTCCATTATATTCAAATGCCCAACCTTGAGCATTTTCGCTAAAGAAGATTAACCACCTTCCAAGGTGTATGAAAAATAGATTTTCATGTCCTTAAAGAGTAACTCCCCCTAAAGATATGCACGTTACTTCTGTCATTGCACCAACAATGACTTGGAATCCCTAAACATATAAGAAACCCAAATTTAGAAGTTTTGAGGTTCAAAATTTTAATATTGAAACCAAACCTCTACTTAGTCTTCCTTAACCAATTTATCCTTGTTTTCATCATAAAAACTCCCCCTAAATATATACAAATATGTTTTGAGGGGTAAGGAATGGTTACCTAGACTAAAGGTAGTTCAAAAAGATGAAATTAGACTTTCCCAGCCAAAATCAGCATCCCCAATCGATTGGAGTTGGGTTCCAATCGATTGAACCCATCTGAATCGATCCACTGATCGATTCAGACTGCGTGGATCGATTGACTGATCGATCCAGCGAGCTTTTGCTTGCGGGAAAACTCCTCTCAATCGATCGCCCGATCGATTGAGGCACTCCAATCGATCGGGTGATCAATTAGAGCTCTGAAAAACTGAAAATTTATTTCAGTGAATTTCAGAAACTCCCCTAAAATTCTACAAAAATCGAAAAATCATAAAAATTCATGTAGACATTCCTTAGGGCATAAACTATCAAAGAAAAATAGTTTTATATGAAAATACTTTTTATTTTCAACGATTGACACTGATATGGGTTAGGTTTAGTAGGTCCCCGGAGAAAAGGGGAAAGAAAAGAGATAGCAGAATTAAGCAATGTAAATATCGGCCGGGATATCGGGCTTAAGAAAATGTAGGCTAATATCGTCCGGGACAACATGCTTAAGGAAATATAGGCAAATATCGGACGAGGTAACACGCTTAAGAAAATATAGGCCAACACCGGCCGGGATAATACCTTAAAGAAAAGATAGGCTAATACCGGTCGGAGTACATCTTGAGAAGGGTAGGCTAATATCGTCCGAGATAACATGCTTAAGAAAATATAGGCAAATCTCGGACGATGTAACACACTTAAGAAAATATAGGTCAACACCGGCCGGGACAATATCTTAAAGAAAGGCTAGGCTAATATCGGCCGAGATATACTTTAAGAAAGAAAGGCCAATATCGGCCAGGATTGTCTGAGCTAGCACATGCGAATATAGACTAATATCAGGCGGATGTATATGATTGTCCGAGAATGAGCAACTACAAGACAGTACAGGATTTATAATATATTATCAGACGAAGAGGACATGTGTTAAATAAAAATAATAACCCGCCTGTACGAAACCTAGAGTCAATCCCGACCGATACAAAACATAGTATAATATCGGGCTGTCCACAACATAGTGGAGACAGGATAACCAAACAGGGGTGATAAAATATAACTTATAGGACAGGACGAGAATAAACATTTTAAGGATATTTATGAATAGCTTATGAAAATATTTGCTTTATGTAATCGTATAACAGGTTGACTAACTCGGCCGGAAGAATGTTTCTAGACTCTTCTGCAGGTACTAGACGATAAAAAAAGTACATCTGGGGTACAAAAAAGATTCCTTAAAAGTCATTCTCTGTAAGTACGTGGCTTACATCATCTCATAACAAACTCTAACAAACCGGGGTCCACTTCATGACTATGGAGGTTATATGAAGTGGTATAAAAGGGGGAATCCTCTCCGTTGGCCAGGTATGTTCACATTGATGCTCACACTCACAACCCTAGTTTTCAACTATTGTTCATCTTCTTCTTCTTCCTGGTTTTTTCCACACAAAAAGGAGAGATCACTGACTTGAGCGTCGGAGGGCCTAGCCAAGGATTCCCACCTCGGTCTTAGGTCACTGACAATAGTGTTGGTTGGTCTCTTGTGCGTAGGAAGCCTTGGAAGCTCCAGATCTCGGTTTTCTTCATCAAAGCTTTCCTTTCATCTTTGGATCTTCACATAAGGAGGGCATTCTTTGACTTCATTCTCCCAGATCCGCTTTGGGTTTCTCGGATCGGTATTCTACAGGTATTATTCTTCATCAGCAATAGGTTTTCTCCCAGCTTTCCGTTTTGTCAGGCTTCTCAGACAGGATCAGACACAAACTTGGAAACTTGTAAAAAGTTTAGTGTTTTCTTCCAAGTTTGTGCTCAACTATTCAATGATGATTACTATCAAAAGATAGTCTTCATCAAGGTTTTCCAAAGCATATTTAAAATCATTTTCAAAACCAATATCCAACCATATTCTTTGGGCTCAATACACATGACTTGTACATTAGCTTTCCCAATGATTGGAAAACACATAACTATGTGTTTTGATGAACCTAAAACTCATAAAAATACAATAAATCAACATCTTGAGTGTTGTTCATCATCCTAACATCTCACTTGCATCTAATGTGTACAAAAACACATACAAGTCACCTTATAGTTCTTTAGTGAGATGTAAACTTTAGTTTTGCCCTAATATAGGGATCATGCATATCTATCTAGGTATTTTGAGGTTAGGAACATCCACCAAGGATGTTACTTGTTAATGAATGTCATTTGTCCTTAATTTGCAAGGAATTAAAATAATGCATGATGCGTTATGGCATACATCAAAGATGAATAATTCTCAAAAGAAAATTTCCTATAACTACATGATGTATGTATGACATGACATAATATTTTTTTATTTTTCATAATAAAACATGAATACAAAAATAAATATGATGTCATGACATATGATGGACAAACAAAGCATGGAAAATTAGCATAAATAGAATACCTAGATTAACTATCTAAGTATCCTTAAACCTTAGCTAACTTAAAGTTTAAACCTTGATTGCCCAATATTTCTCAAGAAAATGTCAAAACCCAATTTGACATTTCTTTTACTTTTATAAATTTTGTGCCAATTTAAATTAAACATATTCCTCAAATTTTGACACAATTTACTCTTCCAAAAGAGTAACAGTTTGAGTTAAGGCCTAGATTGTCTTTAATTCCCTAAGAACGTACCAAAATCCCAACTTGGTAGTTTTTATGATTTTCCCAATTTGTGTCACTTAAGATTACATCCAATTTCTCAAAATATGACACATTTTTAATGACCTTGGTAGGCTTCTTAGAAGCCTTGGTCACTTTTTCTAGGTCAACTCTAGGGATTGCTTCCCTTGTGACATTCCTAGTGACTTTCTTAGACTTCTTAGAAGTCTTAGTCACGTTTGTTGTTGCAAAAATACTTCTAAGGATAACTTTCCTTGTATTTTTAACTTGACTACTAGCCTAAGGTTAGTTCCATAGCTATATGGAACTCTATGGTAAGACGGCACATCATTTTTGGTTTTAAATTTGTATCCCAAACCTCTATTACTCTTGGATGAACTTTGATGTCCTATATCTAGGTTTTGCTCATTTTGCCCTTTAGGATACTTTCCATCATTTTTAGGGTCTTTTCTAATTTATCAAGTCTTGACCTCAAGACTTGATTTTCCATCATTAAATCCTTAGTTTTTTGTTTTTCAATGAATCCATGAGCATTTTTATTTCTAGACCTATAACTAAAATTCTTAGTTTCCTTGCCTAGATTTTCATCTACCTTCCTAACCCTAGGTGTGGTAGTTTTAGCATATAGAGCCACATGTTTTTCTTGAATAACATCATGCTTCCTATTTTTATGGTAAATAACATTAAAATGATAAAAATTTGAATTAGCATGCTTTTTACCATTGTTTAAAGGGGTAGGCTCAACAAATGATATCTTGCGTTTTACCTTAGAGGCTCCCCCTTGAGTTGTGCTTCCTCCTTGAACCTTGACCGCTTTCTTCCCCTTGGGACATTAACTACGATAGTGTCTCTTTTGATTGCAAGAGAAGCACACAATGTGCTCCTTGCTCTTCTTTATAGTGGGGGTGGTCTCCTTGGGTTTCTCCTTGCCCTTAGGTGCCACTTGGCCCTTCTTCTTGGCCAATTTAGAGCACTTGCTCTTGTAATGCCCATGTTCCCTACACTCAAAACATATAATGTGATTTTTATTTTTAATTGAACTAGTTATACCTTCATGTGTAGGGATGGCACTTTCTCCTTTGGATCCGGAGGTAGAGGCTTCCTCTTGATTCGACATTGATACTCCTCCAACATAATTGACCTGACTTGTGGAGGTGGAAGCTTCTTCATCGTCTTCTTCTCCTAACCCGAATGTGGAGACTTCTCCTTCTTCTTGATCCGATGTCACCGAAAGTCGCTTCCCCTCAATCCTAGAGAGGGAGGCTTCTTCATCTTCATCTTGTATATGGAACAAAGAGTATGCTCCCTCTTTGCCTTTTTCATTGTATTCATTTGAAGATGAGGTTTCTTGGACTTCTTCTTCTTCGGAAGTTGAGCATCTCTCAACTTCGGAGTCCTCTTGCTTTTGGACTCGCTCCAATGAGTTACCCTCTTTGGATTTATCTTGATTCGGTACAGTGGAGGGTTCTTCATGAAGTTTGGCCAACTTGCTCCACAATTCCTTTGCATCTTCAAATTCTCCAATTTTGCAAAGAATGGTGCTTGGCAATAAATTAACCAATAATTTGGCTACCTTGCCATTCGCCTCGCACCTTTGAGTTTGATCTTGGCTCCATTTACTCTTTTTGAGGATTTTGCCCTTTGAATTTCTTAGAGCCTTGAAACCTTCCATGAGAACAAACCATTGCTCTATCTCCATCATAAGAAAATTCTCGATTCTTGATTTCCAAGAATCGAAGCTTGTTATTGTGAACGGTGGAGACACTCTTGTATCGAATTCAAGTCCATCTTGAAATTCCATTTGAAATTGAGCTTGTTGAATAACTCGGCGCGATACCACTTGTTGGGACCGAAAATGTAGCTAGAGGGGGGTGAATAGCTCGGCGCGATCTCGTGCTCGTCGTTGCTTGTTTCTTTAAGATGATAGCAGCGAAAAATACAAGAAACAACATAACAACACTAACTCTAGGGATTTACTTGGTATCCACCTCAAGAAGAGGTGACTAGTCCAAGGATCCACACACTCACGCACCCTCCACTATGTAAACACTCCTTTTCGGTAACTACCGAAGGCGGAGAAGCGCTACAACCTCACAATACAACAATGAGAAAGAAAGAAGCAAAATACAAATGAATCTTACAAGATTACAATGAACATCCTAACTTCTTCTTCTTATTGCAATTCGCCTCTTGACTTGGATGAGCCTCCAAGAACTGGCGGTGAAGAAGAAAAGATCGTTGTGGAGCTGTGTCGTGATCGCCCGTAGAGTGGAATCAAAGAAGTGTCAAATTAACGCTCGCCAACGGCTAATATCTGCGCCAACGGTCAAATCCTAATCGATTGGATTGCTCCCAATCGATTGGGGAGACTTTGGATCGATCGACCGATTGATCCAGAGCGCCTCTGTGCTATCGGGAATTGCTTGGATCGATCGGCTGATCGATTGGAGACTCTGAATCGATCGACCGATCGATCCAGAGCTATTCTGTGCGATTGCGAGCTTCTCCCAATCGATCCACTGATCAATTGGGAGGAGGCTTTTCGCGGGGACTCACCCAATTGATCAGCCGATCGATTGGGCATGAGCCAATCAATCGGCTGATCGATCCAGCTCATAGTTTTTGCCCAAAATCAAGTCCAAAGTCCCCTAAACCAACATCCGGTCAACCATGACCTGTTGGTACATCATGCCTAGCATCCGGCCACCCTTGACCTGCTAGGACTCCCTCACCAAGTGTCCGGTCAATCCCTTTGACCCACTTGGACTTTCTCCTCGTGCCAAGTATTCGATCAATCCCTTTGACCTACTTGGACTTTCACCAGATGCCTGGTCAACCTTGACCCATCTGGATTTCCTTTGCCTGGCTTCACTCACCAGGGCTTCCCTTCTACCTAGCTTCACTCACTAGGACTTCACATCTGCCTGGCTTCACTCACCAGGACTTTCCTTCTGCATAGCTTCACTCACCAGGACTTCCCTTCTGCCTAGCTCCTCTCACTAGGACTTCTCATCTGTCTGGCTTCACTCACCAGGACTTTCCTTCTGCCTAGCTTCACTCACTAGGACTTTCCACAACTGTCTGGCTTCACTCACCAGGACTTTCACCTGGCTTCACTCACCGGGATTCTCCACTCTGCCTAACCTCCCAGTTAGGACTTTCACCTGACTTCACTCACTAGGATTTCCAGTCAAGTATCTAGTCAACCTTGACATACTTGACTCTCCTTCAACATCTCCCCACATGAACAATTGCACCTGCAATCTCCATGTATTGTCTACATATACTGTCAAACATCAAGACTCGAGCTTGAACCAATTCAAGCTCAGTCAACCAGATCAACTTTGACCTAGGGAATATTGCACCAATAACTTTAATTATAATCTACCCAATGTGAGTCACTATATACTCTCTTTTTTTTTATCGATGAAAATAATTATACAAAATCTGGCATGATCAAATTAAAAATAAATGCACAAGTACTGAAACTAACCATTTATTGTATTATTTTTATCTCTAAGAAATAAATTCTTAAATGCATATTTAAAATTTTAGGCCAGAAGTTAATGTGTATATATATATAGCTTTTTGTCTGGCCTCTATTTTAACCTAATAGATTCTATAAAAGGTGAAATCAGTCATCTTGGTGACCCATGACTTGGTGACCCTCCACAACTGTCTCATACCATTAAAAGAGAGTAATTAGGAAACTGAAGCTAGCCATTTTAATATAATAGATTTTGTAAAAGGTGAAATTCGTCACCCTGGCGCACCCTCCTCGCCCACGATTGTCCTACCCTATTGAGAGGGAGTAAATTAGGAAATCAAAGTTAGTCATCACATAGAAGGATAATTCCTCGGTCTTTGTCGAAATTCAACCCTTACTCAATTTTGTAAACCTATCATGTGATAACCAACTCGACTATACCTTAGGGGCAATAGAAAAAATAATTAATCAGGCCAAGTAATGTCAAACTTGGGGTAATCGGTTTGGCCCCACAGAAGTTTTTCATATGCCGCCAAGATAAATCGGAAAGAGCTCGTGACGAGCAGCCCAAAAGCCCTTGGGGCAATAGAAAAAAAATGATAATCCCAGTTAATCTCATTGACTATCTCCGGGGTAAACCGACCCGATTTTACAGAAATTTCCCACTGGTCACCAGGATAAATCAGGAAGCGTACGTGACGGTCAGCCCAAAAACTCAGCATCCTTTGATTACGTCCCCTTGGGGCAATGGAGTTCTATGTAGAGGTGGATTGATTCCTTCTAAAAAATTTTGAATTTGAGACTGAGGGGTGCAATCCTTGTTTACGCCCCCTCTCAATTCATATAAAAGAAACCTCTTACGATTTCGCTCTTCTTCTCAGTTATAAGGTATATTGAATGTTCCCTAGGTCTCTAGATTTAGAATGTATCTATCGAAGGAGTGTCTATATTATCTAAAGTAGTGCGTCTAGTTGAAAGAGTAACTAGATTACTCAAAGGGATGCGTCTAGTTGAAATGATAATTTCGAGAGGGTAAGTAATCATATGCCAGGCATAGTTAATTGATAAGAACTTATGCAACTACTGCTAGTTGGAGCAGGTGAACCTAGGCAAACAAATAAGAACATGCAGGTGAATTGAACCCAATCAAACGAAAACATGTTGATTAAGTAATTCCTGTACAGAGTTGACGTGTAAGAAAAAAAAAGAGTGAACATTTCAGAAACATGGTTAGGCAGTGACAGTTAGAAATGAGTGCATGCGATAATATATTAAGATATCATTAGGTTGAGAAGGTTGTTAAATTTCACATGTCACGATTCATTGTAGTAATACTCCATGAACCCAATGGAAGCAATCTGATAGTTTTAACTCATTGGCCTACTTAGATAATTTAAAGATGAAATGACTTTGTTCAAGCTACCATATTATTTGATATAGCTAGATTTTTTTTAAAAAAAAAATCATTGCATTAGTTGTAAACTTGCATTTTTACTGGTTTGTGAAAATCCTTATGCTAGATTAGTAGTTAACCTGCTTAACATGTATAAGAATAATGATAGAAGGTGAAAACAACAAACGGTATACCAGTGTCAGTCAGCTAACTCACCACAATAAACGGAAATCTGAAGAGAAATTTGAGAACATCTGATGCGTGCTCCAATCATGACAAAATCTTGATCAATAGCATTAAATTGCAGCATCAGTGATTCTATTAACAGGTCAAAGATGCTGAGGCCGTACAACACTGCATGGAAGAAGATAAATGGACTGATAGAATCTACTGAGTACAGGAAAAAGCTCTGGAAATCCAGAAGAACGCATTCAACTAGCAGAGGCATGTTCCCTCCACCATCTCAGCTAAACCTGAATGTTGCCAAGAGCAAGATCGAGACCCTTTGACAATGGTTGAACCCGACCAGATCTTATGTTCCAAAATACGAGAAAGTGTTCATGACGTGATGTTATGTTGATGCCAGGTATTGGCAGCACCTGCTTGCTTAATCAAGGTTTCTGTTTCTCGCTTGTGCAAACTTGCTGGATTGCTCTGACCAGTGGCATTTAAAAATTTATCAGACATTTAAAAGTTGGCAGTAAAGAATGTCTACCCACAAGAAGTTTATAGATATAAATCATGATTCAACGGGTACATATCAAGATCAAGTGGCGGACGAGTACCAAAGGTTTTCCAAATAATTCTGGGCAGAAGGTTCAACTTTCATGAAGGAGATCTGCTGGCTAATCTGGAGTTTTGAAGCTGTCATGACTACTGAATTTCTCAACTCTTGACATGCATCAAATTAAGACCATATCCCCAAATTTATAAGATAAAAGGTAGAAGGCAAAATGTGTTAACCTTAGAAGATGAGTATGAGAAACATAAAACACCTAACTCTCAACATCAGTTAGTCTTCTATCTTCTGAATCCATATCTTCATTGTCTTATCATTACCGAGTGCCCCTGATGCAATCAAGTTGCGGGATGGGTGGCATGATAAAGCAACTATGCTGTCGGTATGACCTTCTAGTTTCTGCAACATTTTCCTTGTTTGAAGATCCCAAATGTACACACAGTTGTCCTCTGATCCACTAACAATGTATTTTCCATTTGTAACAGAAAATGAAGCTGGAACGCAGTATCGTAAGTTAACATGGCCTGTGTAAGTCTTCAAAAACTTGCCAGGTGAAAAGTTCCACAACCTCTGCAGTATGTAAGCACAGTATGTATGTAAGATGCCAAAATGAAAAAAAGGTGCATCAAAAACTTGAAACATACAGCAAAGGCAGGCATTTTTTAAAGCTCTGAAATATATTTATTTGAATGGTTTACGTCAGATTGAAAAGTAATTGTTTTGATGAATTATTTGCATTAGATTGAAAAGTAATGGGTTTTGATCTTTGTCAAGTGTAATCCTGAAACTGAATCAAAATTTAGTATGTGTATGTAGTGCAATAAAAAAATTCATGCTCCATGTTGGATTAAAAAATGGATCCACATCTAACATCTAGAAGGAAATATTGAATCAATAGATAAGCCCTAATTATTTGGGATGAACTACATGAATCTTTTTCCTCCATTGAGCTATATGCGAGACATTTAGTAGCAATATTCAAATATTAATTGGTAACATCTTCCTCAATAAATATAAAAGATAAAATTACAGCAAAGAAACAGATTTTGTTTACATAATTCTATCATTTACTAATGCAACCGCAAGTTCTTTTCAGATAAATATAAGCTTCAGTAAAATGAGTTTAAAACTATCTTTTGAAGCATTTACTTACAAGTATAGAGAATGAGTAATTGGGACTTCCACTAAGCAGCAGTTATATTTGAAAATATATGTATTATTGGATAATGCAGGTAACTTGCAAGAATTGGTTCCCACTCAAGTAATGATATACTTGGATTGTCAAGAGACTGAAACAAACCAATATAGTAGGAAAAACTTAGCGGCTAGATTGTTTCCTTTATCTAAATAGACCTCTTCCTTGGCCTCTCCATACAAATAATTTGTTGCCCGGAAGATAGTCTACTTTCTTTCTGCATTCTACTCAGTGCTAACCTCTAACCCAAAAATACACAAGTAGTTGGAAGATTTAACAGTTGGCTGTGAATGAATGAGACACATCAAACAAGGGTGTAAAGCATTCCAACTTATCTAGCTGCAAATATATACTAGCACTGACATCTTAGTCATAATCTTGGGAATTTTTATTGCCCAACACTTGTTAGGACAACCACTTGCCAAGAGTATTCCGATAGTTATGGGCAATTATATCAATCTGCTGAGCTTAATCCATAACATGATTTTCTATATACAATAGAATAAAGAAACTGTATATGTGAAAAACACATTTAAGGTTTTGCTCCAACAATTGATCTCAAGGAAGGTTAATTAAATGATCTAGAAACTTGCTTCAGCTAGTTGACAAAGAACTTCTACTATTGGATCAAATCTAAAACTTATCTGTTTAATTTTTAAACAAGCAATAAAAATGAATTCTGACAAAAACCTACATCAAACAAAATATGCAGTTTTCATAATCTTCAAGATTAACACACACTTTTGATGATACGATCCTTGTTATCGACAAGCTAATTGCTTGATTATTTTTTTCAAAGTTAATAAGACAATAATGATCATGGTTATTTTGAAACTGATTGTTACAAATGATGAAACCACATGGAACTTGTACGTTTAAATAAAATTGCCAAATCAGCAAAGAAAGGATTTGGATATGTATATCAGCGGATCAATAACCGGTGAAACAGTGAAAAAACAATCTCAACTTATTTGCACACAACATCTTAGAATAAAGTGGTTATTATTTCTACTTTCCCAAGTCCACGTCTTTGATAAACAAACATTATTAAATATAATTTATCAAGAGTGTAGTTTTGAGTCCGGGTGTTAATACCCCAATGATGTAGAACTGAATGAAAAGAGTAGATGAAGTGGGTTGATCACAGTCCAGGTGTTAATACCCCAATGATGTAGAACTGAATGAAAAGAGTAGATGAAGTAGGTTGATCACAAAAAAAACAAAAGAAAGAAACCATCCAATTTAGATAGAGGCTCAGGACCTAACTGAAATTGACAATAACTGCAAATAAAGATTTAGAATAAAGTTAGTTGCTCTTTTCTGCAAATCATGATTATGCTCATTTTAGGTCTACTTGTTTTAGCATATTCACATCTTACTTCTACAACTCAAATTCTACCCTTCCCTTGATAGAAGGCCACTTTTGTTATTATCCATATCAAATCTCCCAGTTAATGATTGAAATTTTCACATCTAATAATCTGTTATTGTTCTTGCTATGCTCCTAGGGCCACTATAGAACCAATAAAACTGTGGTGTTATGCATGAGTTGTGCTCTGAATTTACCTGGTAGACGAACCAGGGGAAGGCCGTCTACCACCAGAACTGAGGTGTTCTAGGGAATTCTTATTTGCCAACACCTTTTTCTCTAAAATTATATTCACTGGATTATCGGTGTATCACTATAAATCTCCAGATATAACATCCTGGGATCAGCATGCAGGGAAAAATCAGTATATATGGGGTATGAGCTACAAAATCGTCTCAATATATGAATCCAAGAAATGGAATCAGAACTCCTTACAGAATTACTAAGTTGATTTGAGTTGTGAAGTTGTTTAACATGAAGAAAAAGTCAGGTGTCGTACCAATGTGCTATCGAGGGTTGAAGCAAGCACAAACTTCCCATTGGGAGAAAATTTCACATAGGACACTGGTGGGCCGTCGTCGTCAATTAGGGTTTTCATGCAACGCCCTGTGTCGGAGTCCCAGATCCGACACAGTCCATCATAACTGCTGGAAACTAAAAGGCTCCCATCTCGGTTGAAATCAACGGCGGTGACGGGTTCGGAATGAGCCGGGAGGACGCGCAGGCATTTGCCGGACTTGACCTCCCAGATGCGGACGGTCTCGTCGAAGGAACCGGAGGCGATCATGTTAGACTGAGAGTTGAAGGAGCAGCAGAAAACATAGTTGGTGTGTCCGGATAGGGTTTTCACAGCGGTGGCGGCATTAACGTCCCAGATGCGGACTGTGCGGTCGTCGGAAGCGGAGCAGAGGTAGCGACCGTCAGAGGAGAAGGAAAGGTCAGAGATACCCTCCTCGTGTCCGAAGAGCTTGGCAAGGAGGGAGAAATTTGCAGTAGACCACACGCGGAGAGTCTTGTCGGCGGAAGCGGAGGCGAGGAGAGAGCCATCGGGGGAGAACTTTACGGCAGATACAGCCCGATCGTGTCCCGTCAGACTCAGTAGCAGAGTGTAAGGGTAGCGAATGGAATCTGCGTCGGCAGCGACGGCGACGGAGTCCATTAATGGCTGAGGAACGACGGCGGGGTTTGGAACCGTCCGAGCACCGCACAGGTTTGGTTGAGGAGGTTTAGAATCGGGCGTTTTAAGCACCCGTTTCAGAGCGCCACTTTTTTTTTTTTAAAAAAAAAAGACGTAACAAAAAAAAAACCGCTAAATCATTTTCTTCTCGCTAAGACTGATAAGAAACTAAACTGCTGATTATTTCATTGATCGGCACACCTGTAATATAATATTCGTTGCATGTGTAATATAATATCATTAGACTCATGTAATAATACAATAATCCATTACAGTAATAAATTACTGTAACAGATTTCCTTGTATAAAAAATTAATTTAATTTAATATTATACTTATCTTAGTAAAAAAATTAAGAAAAGTATATATTTTTTAATATCGCCGGCCTAAAATATTTATAGAAGATTCTTTGATTATAGTGTTGTCAATTCTAAGATGTGGGACTAAACAGAACTATATTTTTTTATATAAAACAACCAGAGAAAATTAATGATGAGAAAAATTCATAATAATACGTCGTAGCTGAGTCTCAAACTCTAGATCACTGATTGTTTCACTTGTGGAATTACTAATAAACCTTGGAATTATTTTTAGTGTGAATAGAAAAAAGGACATTAATGTAAATTCATTTTAGGTTTCACCAAAATTAGTTAGTAAAGAGGAAAGATTTTTAATAAAACAGTGAGATAGTGAGATATATATATATATATAATTAAATTAAGTTAATGTCTATTTTTTTTCTTTTCACACTAAAAATAAATTTAATACTTATTAATAACTTTTTCTACTTATTTTTTTTATTTAAAAAATATGTACTATCATATTTTTTTTTAATCTCATATTTTAAAATTGACAACGTCAAAGTTGAGAACATTCTATAAATATTTTGGACCAAGAAGTTAGAAAATGTGAAAGAGTATAGTATTTATTCTAATAGTTTAATATATAATATAAAAAATTAAATTAATTTTTTATGAGTGAGAGTACATTCTACTGCACGAGTTTGAAGTACCCTTACTAAGTCTAATTTATAAATCTAGAGTACTAATTTACGAATATTCATCGAAGTTGAGAACATTCTATAAATATTTTGGGCCAAGAAATATAAAAAATTAAATTAATTTTTTATGAGTGAGAGTTCATTCTACTGCACGAATTTGAAGTACCCTTACCAAGTCTAATTTATATATTTATATATATATATATATATACACTCATTGTGAAACTTCACACCTACCCATCTTCTAAATTCAAATTTTTTTACTATGAAGATAATATTTTATGACCATTAAATAATTTTATTAAAAATATTTGATGAGTATATTTATTTATATTTCTTCCTAGATTTTAAATCCTTTAAAATCATCAAACATTTTTAGTAGAAAATATTAATGACACTTCTGTTTGAGTTAAAAAAAATACTTAAGACTCTTAATTATATGATTCAGATTTTATTGAATGAGTATTATTACATGTTATTGGTCCTCTTAATTTCTTTATACTTTTTTTAAAATAATAATAATGAACACTTCTAGTTAAAATTTATAAGGCTGTAAAATTATTTTAAGCTCAAATATAATCGTTTATTTAATCATGTAGCCTTTGAATCAAGTTCAAGAACATGTTTATATTATCGGAATTTTGAATATTATTCAAACAATTTCATAATTCTGAAAAGAAAAAATATTATGAGAAAAGTTAAATTCCAAAAAGTACAGTGAAACCATTACAATTCTTAATCACAGCAAAGTAATTTTAGCCATTTATCATCCGTATGCATATAATTCATGTGGACTGTACATGTATCACTGACCTTCATTGAGCCCGAACTGTTGATACCCAAAGTCAAACGTAGAGTACGGAGTGGACTTTGATTGTGAGTCCTCTTGGGAAGTCAAGGAAGGGGAAGGCAAAAGCTTGATCGGGCTCCGCCAGGTCCCACTGGAAACTGAGCACGAGATGGTGGAGGAAGACAGCTAGCTCCAGCTTCGCAAGCTCAGACCCGGCGCACAGACGGGGGCCGCCGCCGTAGGCCATGAAGTTGCTGCCCGTCGTTTTGGCACTCTGCAAACGAATTGAGAGAGAAATCAACCACGGTCAATTTAAAGAGTTGACTTAAAAATATTCCGCTGACCCACCTGCCATCTCCAGGGGTCGAATTTGTGGGGGTCGTCGTACAGCGAAGCATCCAAGTGCACCGCCGCGAACACCGGGAGAATTTTCCAACCAGAGGGGATTTTGTACCCTTAATTTTTTTTTATTTTTTCATTTTTGCATTTAGAAAAAAAAGTAATTAAATTGCAGTAAGAATTTTCTTTCTAGCGTGATTGGTAATTACTAAGGTGTAAGAGAGTACCTTTGTAGTGCACGTCTTGGAGAACCTTTCTATGCACAAACCTCACAACATTGCCGAGTCTCAGGGTCTCACTTATGACCTGAATCCAGAAGAAACGAACAGTCAGTCAACTATTGATTTGCAAAATTACTAGCAAGTCATATTTGAGAGCCTACGCATTGGGTGAACTCCATCTGCTTGTAGTCTTCCCAGTTCAATCTCGTCTCTCCTCTTTCCTTCTTCCTCAGTGCGATCTCCCTGTGTTCGTCCTAATTAAACACAATCATTGATTAAATTGATTAATTTTGTTATTAAGTTAAAACAAATAATTAACCACCCTTAGTTGATCAACGGCTTTGGGGCAGTCCTGCAGGAAATAAATAGCTAAGGCGAGGGCCATGGAGGAGGTTTCATGGCCGGCAAAGAGCAAGCTGAGCAGCAGATCAAGAATCTGGTCTTTGGACAGATTTGAGTGATTTAGAGCCCAACCCAGCAAATCTTCTTCTTCTTCTTCTTCCCCCGCCTCCTTTTTACATTTATCAGTAGTATCTGCCATCATTCTCTCCTCCATTTTCTGCTCGATTACTCTCAGAATGTTTGACCGCGACTGCAATCATAAAAGAAAAGGTATTAAAATAATCTTCACAGTAGTGGATGGTGTTGGCAATCATTCGTGATAATGAACTGAGACATGCAGTCGGCTTTATGTTTATTTAAGCTCCGAAAACGATTCCACTTGATTCACTCATTAATTGCTATTATTAATTAGGATTAGGGAGGAACCGAAGTAAACCTTCAAGGCTTTCCAGTATGAAGTTCCGGGGAAATTTAGCGGAGCGGAAACCACTCCCTTCATGAACGTTATGTACTCCCGCCTCAGCTTCTCTGTCTCTGCTTCGTTCGGGCCCATGCTCATGATGTTCTTCGCCATCAAATTGAATGTAAACTGCAAGCAATCGGAGGTTATGTTGATGGGGAAATCAATTTGATTAAGTTGAGATTGCGTGCCTTCTTGGCTTCTTCTTGGGCGGAGAAGGGGCGGTCCTCCGGCCACGACCGGAGGACGAGCAGAGTGTGGCGCTCCACCTCCGGGAGGAGCAGCGACCGGAGGCGGGCGTGGCTCATGAAGTTGAGGGAGATGGTGCGCATTTCGCGGTGCATGTCGCCGACCAGCACCAGCATGGACCACTTGCCGAGGATGCCGCCGATGCTGCGGGGGTAGCAGCACTCGAACAGCTTGCCTTCGTTTTGGAGGACGAACCGGTTCAGGCCGGCGTCGGCCGACACGACGGTGGGCTCGCCGAACAGGTTCATCGACCGGAAGATGGGCCCGTGGCGTGCGAGGCTGCGGGTCATGAACCCGCCGACGGAGGTAGCCGGGTGCGGGGCGAGGTAGGCGAAGGTGTGGCCGACGAGGGGCCACCCGCCACCGACTGCGGGAGGGAGGGAAGTCGTCGTCCCGCGATGGGCTCTCCATTTCAGGAGGAGAAAGAGGAGAAAGAGGGGGAGGATGGGAAGGAAGAGGAGGAATTGGTGGCGATCGCTGGACATGGGAATTAGGGAGTGAGGACTGAGGAATGGAAATCGAGTTCGAGTTGTTGGGGTTGTGGGAATTATCAATATTGTGGAGATTTATTTGCAATTATAAATGATAAAGAAGGTAATGATAATAATAAATAGGAATTGGCTGGAAAGCCCCACGGACGCCGGCCCCTTTATTGAGCATCTAGTTGAGACTTAGGGAGGATTGGCTATTTGGCTACAGTTACAGGAGGAGGGCTTTATATTTTATTTGGAAATATATCTATTTTTTAATTTTTACCTAACAATGGCAATAAAAATACCATTCACGGTCATTTTTTTTGTTAGTAATAAATTAGTACTCAAATTCAAGGGCAATACATTTGATCTTTTGAATCAATACAACTGAGAATTGATAATTAATTAATTAATTATTAGAAAACCTTAATTAAGACACCATAGTTTTGGGATAAATATTAGTTTATATGTTTTTTAATCTAAATATTCAACTCTTCGAGTTAACTAATTCTAAAAATGACCAATTTAACTCCACAGAAGTTTTCCATTGTTCGTCAAGTAAATTAGAAATGATTACAAAGATCTATCCAAATAGCTAGTGTTTTTAGGATTATCATCAAAATTAAAGAAATTCTTACAGTATTCTAGAGCTGAGATTTATTCCTTAAATACTTGAGGGTAAATATTAGTTCTTATATTATAGTAAAAAATCCTAAATACTCCTCACAATTTATTACCAAATTATATAAAACAAGTTTATAGTCTATCGTTAAATTATTAGTTCATATATAAACAATACGAACGTGGGTACACTTTAAAAATATTATATAATAATTTAGGGGGAACAAAAAAGAGTATATTGTAGTTCAAAAGGATGACGCCAAGAGCAGCTGATATTGAAATGAGACCGAAAATACAAACATTTTACGACGGTGACTTATTTTGTCTTTATTAATCCATTGTTAACTTGATAAGGATGGGTCAAGTAGACTAATTAAGAGAATGGCATGGCGACAAGCCGCCTGACGCATGGTATGCGTATGAACTAGCGTCTGCTAGCCTCAACAGCCATCACCAGTAATATTTACTTCGATCAATTACTTAGTTTTAGACTGAGAGCTAAGATCATGGACAATGGACATGGCTAATTAATTATGTTTTGTTTGATTTTTAATCAAAACGATGAAGCTAATTAATTACTATAATTATCATCTAGTTTGGAAGGAAATTTAATATTAATTCGTCAAATGAATTTAACGAATCGAAGGTTAAAACTTAAAATCAGCGTGGCGGTTGTTTTGTTCAATTAGGACGTCGCTTTCCCCGTGTGAATAATGAAATCGCGACTAAAGACACGTTGCCGACTACCAACTCGTGAATGCGAACCACAAGTTGTGGATCATCATAAATCTATTGATCCCCCGGGCGGGCCCACGAAACTATGGCCGCACGTCGGGTCTTCTTCATGTTTGATTGGGGTTGTACCATCATGCCTTAATCAATTTTGTTTGGTGAATAAATCCACGTATAGTTAGATAGATTAATTGATCGGGCTTAATCAACTTTGGAATTTTTCACGTTGGACGAATTGAATTTAAGAAGATTTTTTATTAAAACAAAACAAAAAACAGAAGGACAAATCGAGTATTCTAATTACTTTATTATTTTTTAAAATCTTTTTTGGACGCTAGCGCTGTGGGAGATCACAAGTGGCAACGTGTACACGCCCCCCCATGGAACTAGTCTCTACGTGGCCGCACGTGCGCCAAAGTAATTTGACGCATACGTCTAAAAAGTCTCTGTTGGATATTAAAATTACGAAAATGAACTTTTTTTGTTTTTTGTTTTAAGTTTTCTTCGATGTGAAACCGGTGAACAGACGTACTTGTCATCGAGGCGTGTCTTATGTATACTCTGCCTCTCTTTAATTTGTCCATTATAAATGAAAATGACTGCCGGTATTTTGGAGTCAAACGTGATAAACAGGAGTTAAATGTAAAAAATATATATATTTATGCATTTTAAATATACAAATTATTGATTCTCACAACTCGTCGACCATTAGGTCGTATTTTGAATAAACATCGAGCACATGCTTTAATCACAATTCATGGAAAACTAGAGCGCGCAGTACAAGGTAAGAGATTTTATATAGAAGCCATACATATACGCAAGCAAATCGTTTCCTCAAATATTGATGAGAGTGGTATTATTGCGTATTCAAATAAAACACTGTCAGCTAATATAAGTACTCGTGTTATTATTTTTTCCCCCTTTTGTAAAAAAAAAAAAAATTATCGGATTCATTCGAGATCGATTGTCCCCGAATGTATTTATTTTTATTTTATTTATAATAAGTATTTAATTGTTATGATCTAATTAATCGTTAATAAATATTTTCTATCGACCCTGAGATAAATTGACCAGTGATGAATTTTAGCAAGGACTCAAGATTATTATTATTATTATTATTATTATTATTATTATTTAGATATTTAGTTATTCTAATCGATTAATTTTAAAGGTGACTAATCTAGTTCAATGAAAATTTTTCATCAACGATCAAGATAAACCGATAAACACTCATAGAAGTCCATCTAAACCGTCAATATTCTTTTTTATACTACCTTGAAGTTAAGATTGATTTTTCAAATATCTCATTAATTATTCGAAAGATCTGATCATTATATCATTATTGGACAGATTTATGATGTACTTATAATTAACTAGGTCAGATATCGTCAAATCTATGACGACCGGCTCAGCCATATGAAAATTTCCTACTGTTCACTAGAGTAAATTAGGAAACGCTCGTGGTGGACGGCCCAAGAATCCAGCGCCCCTTGGTTGCACATTCCATTCGGAGGAAAAAAAATTTACAAATGCACCATAGCTAGAACTTGAACCGTGGGTGTCTAGATGACAACTGAACTGGGCGCTCTTCCATTGCATCATAGTCAATGGCGTAGCCAAGGCTGGGCTTTACCTGGCTCTAGCGCAGCGTAACGCAGCAGCCCAATAATTTTTAGGTTTATATATTGAGACCGAATCCAGCAGCCCAATAATTTTTAGGCTTCCATCCCAGTGAAACCCAATAGCCTAATAATTTTTAGGCCTATATATTCAGTTCAAATCTAGCTACCTAATAATTTTTAGACTTATATATTGAGCCCAAATTTAAAAAGGGTTTTCTTTTATTTGTCGTTCGATGCATCGAGGCAGGGTCGGCCCTAGAGGAGGGTGGCACTGGGCGATGGCCCTCGGCCCATGATTTGAGAGGGCTCAAAATTTTATTTTTTAGTATTATGTATTATAGGCATGTAATTGGGGCTTTGAATAGTTGGGCCCAAATTCATATTTCAGAATTTTTTGATATTATCTTTTATTTTTATTTTTTTAGACATGTAATTGGGGCCTTGAGTAATTGGGGCCCAAATTTATTTTGGATTTTTTTTTTCCCGCCCCGGGCCTCCTCTATAGAAGGACCAGAGCTGCATCAAGGAGTAGCAAATCATAGAAAGCACAGTCATAGAATAACAATAGCCCAGGGTAGTTGAAGATCCTGACTACGCCATTGATCATAGTCTCGGGGGCAATGTATGAAAAAAATGATTAACCAGGTCAAATATCGTCGAACCTAGGGCGACTTATGGAAGTTTTCTACCGGCCATCAGGATAATTTAAGAAACACACTTGTGACAGACAGCTTAGAAACTCAATATCCTTTGGTTGCGAGTCTCATTTGGAGGAAAATTTTCTACAAATACGTCGTAAAAAATGATTAACCGAGTCACGTATCGAAAAACTTGGACCGACCAATCCGGTCTTACAGAAGTTTTCCACCAGCCGCTAGGGTAAATCAGGAAGCACTCGTCTGGGCGACCCAGGATCCTAACATCCATTAGCTGCGCGTCTCATTTAGAAGAAAAATTCCTATAGATACGTCGTAGTTGGGAATCGAATCATGGATATCTGAATGACAACTAAACCACTACACCATAGCCCAGGAACACACAGAATTACTTACCACTATACTCTAACGACTTAGTTGAGTACTTATGATAAATCCAGTTAGACTCGTTGACTAGTCTTGGGGTGACCGGTCTGATCCAACAAAATTTTCCCACCGGCTATCAGGATAAATCGGGAAGTGTTCATGGTGGGCGACCAAAAAACTTAGTATTTTTTGATTGCGCGCTCCATTTGGAGGGAAAATTCTTATAAATATGTCATAACTGAGGATCGAATCGTAGATACCTGGGTGACAACCTAAATACATTATCACTACACCATGCCCCCGGGGGCGCTAAGCTGAGTACTTATTGTTAGGACCTTGACATCCGCTAGAGGGGGTGAATAACGTCTCACCCAAATCGATGGCTTCCTACGTACTCGTTAGTGCGCAAGCGGAATAATACAATACAAATTACGAATACGAATACGAAAGCTAAAGATAAAGAAAAGAACAAGCAAACCAATGCACGTCGATGTAACGTGGTTCGGAGATGATGCTCCTACTCCACGGCTGTCCGTAAGGTGGACGATCCCTCAATCCATCGGTGGATTAGTCCCCGGAAACTCCGGCTAGCTCAAACCGCTCCTTGTGGGTGGAGAAACCTCACCACAACTTCAACCAAGAACACTTGGACACAAGAGATCCTTGAGCACTTTGGTGACTACTAATTAGGCTTTAACCAAGTCTAATTTCGTCACCTTGGCCGGCCATTCCAAGCTCCTTCTTATAGAACTTGGAACAAATCAGTAAGCTGATTTGCCCGTTACCAGTCGACTGGTCCTTGCACCAGTCGACTGCTACAGTCACCAGTCGACTGCTACAGTAACGCTATAGTACTGCTACAGTGCACTACAGTACTGCTACAGTAAACCCTAATTCTAGGATTTTACCTCGAGTACATTCACTCAGCACTCGTTCTCGCCCGACCAACCTAAACCTAGCCTTCTAGCCTCCTCCATCAGCCTTGCGTCCCTCGAATGCCTCCCCATCCTTCACGTCTTACCTTTTGGAGCTTCCATCGGCCTTGTCATTGTTGTCGGGTCTTCCTTTGCCAAGAGGTTGCACCTCCGGGACTTCATCCATTGCCAAGTCACGCTTGGACTTACGTTGCCAAGACTACATGCTTGGACTTACACCGCCAAGACTCATCCTTGGACTTTCCTCCTTTTCCAAGATCACACTTGGACTTACGTTGCCAAGACTACATGCTTGGACTTACACCGCCAAGACTCACCCTTGGATTTTCCTTCTTGTACCTGTATCCTGCACACTCACAATGCATATCAAATACAACAATAAACCTAACTTAAACCTTTGCCCAAACATCAAAACTTAGGGCACCTAGATTGCTCCAACACTTATGATAGCAAAAAAGGTAGAATCCGCCACCCCAGCGATCCCAGACTGTCGACCCCACGACCATCTGTGAGGAGGTAAATCGGGAAGTTGTAGTTGGTCAATATGGAGGAGGACTTTTTTTTGCTCGACTTTATCAAAATTCAAACTCTTGTCCTATGATAACAACTCTGCTCCGCACTAACCAATTCAGCCTTGTCCCCCTGGCACTAGGCTAAGTACTTATGGTAGCAAAAAGGCGAATACGCTCGCCCCCAGCGCCCCCGCTAATCTGTCCCAGGGCTAACACGGAGGAGGTAAATCACGGGCGGTTACTAGCCTTTGGAATAGTGACTAACGCATAACGGAGACATTTACCTCGATTTTGTTGAGATTCGACTCCTAGACCTCATGATGACAACACTTCATATGCTAGCCACGTCTAGACTGTCTCAAAGGGACACTAGGATGAGTACTTATGGTGGTAAAAAGACGAATACGTTCGCCACCAGCCCCCCGCCAATCCGTCCCAAGGTCAATAAGGAGGAGGTAAATCACAAGTGGCTACTAGTTTTTAAAATAATGACTACCATATAAAGAAGATATTACCTCGATTTTATTAAAATTAGAACTCTAGATCTTATGATGTCAACACTAAGTTGAGTACTTATGCACCATGAGGTAAGTATTATCGATTGCAGCCAACGAAATCAATTGATTGGATGATGCTCAACTCTGCCGTTTAAATCGGATCATTAAATTCAATTATTTCATGAAGTTCAAAATATAATTAGTAAAATTTCCTGCACGATCGATATCGGGTTCGGGCAATCTTCGATGACCCGAAAAACTCGGGTCGAGTTCGGTGCAAGAAAGCCACGGCAACGAAACTCGTGCTCAAAGAAACCGTCTCCTTGCGAACCGGGAACCGCGAGTAGCGAGCTACCGTCGCAGTTCATTCGGATCGGCCAGGGGAAGCTCCGGCCTCGGCGGAAGCAACAAGGAGACAGAGGTCGATCCTCGGCTCAAACCCTAGGAAGCAAATATGGAGGAAGAGCTAATGACGAGGCTGGAGGTAGCCGTGGCGCGGCTGGAGGCGCTTTCCGCCGAGCCACCCTCCCCCGCAGCCTCGTCCAGAAGCATTTGCCATGACGCTGCCATGGATACGTCCATCTCAGCGTTCGACGATCTCGTTTCGGATTCCTTGGGCCGGGTTTTGGAGGCTGCGGGTAAGATCGGCGGGGAGGTTCTCGACGCGACGAAAGTAATGGAGGAGGCATTCTCGGTGCTTAAGCAGCTCATTGTCAAGTCCAAGCGCTGCCAGGTTGGTCTTCCTCCAGTCCCGTTTCTAGATCCTGAGTCCCGATCGCTAGCCATTTTCCGTTCACCTTTCTTCAAATTTTTTGATTTTCCGATAAAATGTGTGCAATGATATACTGTGAACAATTTTAATGAATATTAAACCAATTCAATGTGTGATTCTGTAGACAAATTTAATAACAGTGATTTGATAATTGAGTAATGAATGGATAATAGATGGAGTCAAACAATACATTTATGTTGGTTACAAAAATCTCAAAAACTGATTACATTTAAATCAAAATTTATTGTAAGGTTAATTGGCCCCACATACTTCCATTTGCTTTCCCCACCGCTGATTGAGAAACAGGTTGTATTCATTGAGGGAAGCTTATTAAGCACGGTTGCTGAAATGTAACAACGTGTCAGACTATTTGTTTCGTTTTATGTGAATTGTTTAAGACAATGTTGCTAACATTATTTCACACGATTGCAAATGTACATTTGCATTGATGACCTACAGAAAATTAGGTACGTCCAATGTTGATTAAAGAAGTTATTGACTGGTGTTTGTCTTACATCTGCTATGTTTTTCTGTTGCAAAAGGTTTTTGGCCACTCAGTTTTGCAGCTTGGAATGACTGGGAACATAAATTATAGTGTTATACATTTGGAAATCCTTTCCACATAGGAGCTAAAGTCATATTGTACCAATAGATTTTCATATCTGCATACAAAAATGCTATTTCTATCACCTTATTACCACATTTAGCTCCAAAACTTAATGCACTTAGCTGTCAAAATAACAGGTTCATTTCTTGCTAACTTCCTTAATTTGTTCACATTCCTTATTTTCAATTAGTTAGTTAAATTATTTTTCCTTGAGAAGCAGGTGATGTCTGTAATCTTTCTAGTTCCTTAATGTTTCTAGGGATCTTATAAATTCAGTTGATGCCTGCAGAATCCAGGTGTTGCTGGTACGGCAGAGTTTTTGAGGCCACTCAATAATGTGATTGCCAAAGCCAATTCCCTAACCGAAGGGAAACGATCTGAATATTTCAACCATTTAAAAGCAGTTGCTGATAGTTTAACAGCTCTGGCTTGGATAGGTTACACAGGAAAGGACTGTGGTTAGTATATTAGTAATCCTTCCCTCATCAGCATATTTACTAATTTATCAACAGATGATACTTGAGTAATTTGCTTTCAATCCTCAAAAATGCCAACTTCTAGGCATGAGAATGCCAAGTGCACATTTAGAAGAAAGCTGGCAAATGGCTGAATTCTACAGCAATAAGGTAAGCACAGGGCTACTCTTTGTTATATATGTAGAAACCAGTGACATGGAATTTGTATATCAAGAATCAGGGATTCATTTATTACAATGTTTTTTTTTTCAGTTTATGGTTAAAATGGATAGTTGAAGATTGTTTGGAGGGGATGGAAAATTTCTTTGACTAAGTCATAAGCTAAAGCAGTCAGATTTGGGCATAAGGCTTTTCTATATTAAAAAAAATGGACAATAGAAGTTCTACATTCATTGTGTATATCTTTTATTATTTTTAAGTATCCTACTACTATGATTGGGAAGTATTTCGGTTTGCTTCATAATATCTATCACTTCCTATTATATGGAATCAATACTCATGCTATGTAGAGATGTGGTTGTTAATAGTCAAATTAGTAGCTTGATCTCCATAATCTATTGAAATCCCAATATTTGACAATCAAAGTAGATTTTAGTGAACTAACAAAGGTGCCCATTAACTGTTATACCTTTTGCAAATAGAAAAATAGACAACCATTTGTTCCTATAGATCCTATGCATGAGAACATCCAATGGACTCACCAACTTATCACACTCTGCCTTAGCTTTTGTATGCCATAACAGTCCTAAGGGGAGCAAGCAATTATGCGTGACTAATAGACCTAGCCACTTTCAATGTCTAAATCCAGTATGTTAAAGTCTGCAAAAAGAGTTCTCTGAAGTCCAAACATTAAATTAATTTAATAGTCATACTTTTATATTTTTTTGTTAGTTCGTAACCTACTTCAACTTCATCAATTCCTAGAATATAAGGCTATAATTTAACACATGCTTCCATATATTAGTCTACAATTTATAAATTTAACAAATACAGTACTACAAATTTCTTTGTTTTTTTTTTTGAGAAGGAAATTTCTTTGCTTTTACTAATTTATCAAACTACAATCATTTTGGTATTAGCTATTTATCTCTATTCATCAATTTCTTTATTTTACAGTGAAATAATATCCCTTTTTTGAATATTTAGATTCTTGTGGAATATAAGAATAAGGAACCAGAACATATAAATTGGGCAAAGTCAATGAAGGAATTGTATTTCCCTGGCTTGTGTGACTATGTAAAGAACTTCTACCCCCTGGGTCCTGCTTGGGGCATAGCTGTGTCAACATTGCCGTCATCTTCTTCAAGCATAAAAGCTCCTACATCAAGCACCCCTGGTGCACCACCACCACCAAAAGCTCCTCTTATTTCCGCAGAAACTGTACAATCACGTCCTAGAGGAGGAATGTCTGCTGTCTTCGAAGAAATCAATTCAGGAAATTCAGTAACTGCAGGTCCATTGTTTAAACTCTCAGTTTTTTGCCTCCTTTTTTCTTAACCTAGTGATAGTCAGAGGTATTGATTTTGTTCCCTATTTCATAGGCTTGAGAAAAGTTACAGATGATATGAAGACTAAAAACTGTGTTGATAGAAGTGGTGCAGTAGCCTCAGCTGAAAAAGGTGGTTGTGCCAGTTCTTTTACAAACACCAAAGTGCCCCCCAAGTTGGAGCTCCAAATGGGACGCAAGTGAGGCTACCTTCAACTTCCTAAAATTCTCATGACTTTAATAGCTTTACCAGTGTTGAATTTCTTTGTCTTTCTATGCTCAACGTTTTTTTGTTGGAAATTATTGTATAAAACTATACTTTGGGCAGATGGGCAGTTGAAAATCACATTGGAAATAAGAACTTGATTATTGAAGACTGTGACACAAAGCAGTCTGTATACATATACGGGTGCAAGGATTCAGTATTACAAGTCAAAGGCAATTCTTCATTTTTATCTTCAGTTTTGGTGTAATTTGCAATATTTATACATGCAGAAATATAACAGTGTCCTTTTATATTTATTTATTTATTTGCACCTGATTGTGTTATGCAGGAAAAGTGAATAACATAACTGTTGATAAATGCACTAAAATGGGGGTCCTGTTCACGGTTAGTGAAAAATATTCTTGTGCCTGGACTGATTGACTTCACCAATCAGCTTGTATCAGTACAATAATGGAGAAATGGTGTTTTCATTTTTTTTTTTTTTTGTTCATGTTTGTCATTTAGGAGGTTGTAGCTGCTTTTGAAATTGTAAACTGCAATGGTGTTGAAGTGCAATGTCAGGTATGACAGTATCTCTTGTGTAGCAAAGTGAGGTATTTCTTTTTTCAGATTTCCAGAAGTAAAATTATATTGAATTGGAATTAGTTCTGGAAAATTGTAGGTTGGATCAAAATAGTCAGATGGAGCATTTGAAATTGAAGGATTCATCAGACATAAATAAAACCATGTAAAATGAAAACTCAACTGAATAAAAATAACAAACAGAAAATAAGGAACTAAAGCATAACATCTATGTTCTAGCTTGAAGAGTGTTGGATAAGCTTATTATTTTATCATACATGTTTCTAGATTAGAGGTGTACATTCATCTTTTCTGAGGGGTTATATCCAATATAATGTCGTAGACTCATGCATAATATTCCATCATTGATTGTCTGTATATTTTGGTAAACACAACAGCATATCCCACATTTATGCTGGAAGCCAGTTGAGTAGACTTCTTAATTATGCATGACTGTGCTTATGTTTAGTTTTCTAATTTACTAGGGTTGATACCTTGTTGCTTTTCTGAACAATGCTCGTGTATCCAGAGTTGTGCACCAACTATATCGATAGACAATACTTCTGGCTGCCAATTATATCTGAGCAATGATTCACTTGGGGCTTCTATAACTACTGCTAAGTCAAGTGATATTAATGTGTTGGTCCCAGATGCAGGTCCTAATAGTGACTGGGTAAGTTTCTTTGTTTTCTTGATGTTCAAGTTATTTTAATGTAAGGAGAAACACATTATCTTTTGCCCTAGTTTACTACCTTTTTTCTATGTTGAATTTCGGTTGTAAGTTTGAAAATCGAACTTCAATACAATTTCAAGCAACAAAATTTTGTTGGTTTGAACATAACTGTATAGTATCTTTCATTTTAATTTTATAAATAACTAAGACGTCTCAGGTAAAAAGCATATTGGTCATATTATGTTTTCCCTGTATGACAGTATTTCACTTTTCTTCAGTAAGGGTGTGTTTTTAACTTGGTTATAGTTGTTGTCAGTGGGAGTTCAGTGAAGAATCACAATTTTTGTTCAATTCTTATTCCATTCTGTGTTAGATATTTATTTGAGATCTTACCTAGCAAAGTTGTGCCTATATTAGCATGATAATTGTTCTTGTCTTAGATCATTCATTTAGTTCATAGGTTGTATCTAAGTCATTACCCTCACTGGCATAATTCACACAAATACAATAATCATGACAAGTCTTAAAATCAATAGCCTTTTACAATGTAAAAAATTACTCAGTGCCGTATAATTTTGTTTCATAATTTGATATTGGTGTACTTCTCATGTGTTCTAACTTGTATACGTGCTTTGGGTATATGTTTTAGCTCAATGTTGATCCTAGCTAAGTTTTGTTTACAGGTTAAGTTTCTCAATCCCTCTATATTTAGTATGTATATGTAATATACAAGTATGTGCATTGAAATATAGGCTATGTTTGGTTAGGATAATGTAATCAAGCTTGTAATGTAATTACATGTTGTTGGCCTTGTAATTCAGATTATAAAATTTTATTACCTTTTTGTAATTTAAATTACATTACATTATACCTTTAAAATTGTATCAAATAAAGTAATCAATTTTGTAACGTAATCAAAATTACATTACAAGGCCGATTATCCCTCACCAAACATAGCCATAGTTTCCTAGGAGGATATGAATACTTTGATGCTAATTGTGTAGAATGATATAACTCATACATGGAAGTTTTAGTGGGTGGTGCCCGACACAGCAATGAGAGCTAAGCTAGGCATGAACTATCCCATGTTCATAAAGCAGGATCCTTTGGTCCGCTTTTAGCGGACCAGGTCTTGGTCCACTGCACTGATTGGAGGGATTCAATGGTCCCCATCTGCTAAATAGGTGGGGACCATTGAATCCCTCCAATCATTGCCCCTGGTCCAGGGGTGGACCAGGGCAAGCGAGACCAGAGGATCCCGTCTGCTTTTCATAAGCCCAAACGATCCAACTCCCAACCTAGCTTGAAGCAATGACCCTTAGGTGTCATGTTGGGCCTAGCTCAGCCCAAGTCTACCAAGCAAGCCCATTTTCTTTAAAAAAAAATTAAAAATCTAAAATAACTACCATTAAATATGATATTTTATTAAATAATATTTTTTTTATAAAAAATATAATATTAATAATTGATATCTTGGCCGTGCACAGGCTGATCCTATGGTGGATGGGGCATGGCACGGGCTTCCAACCTCTGTGCCTAGTACAAACCAACATCATGGATCGGACATAGTCTGGCATGATGCATTTCCTTTAGACTGTGGTGTGACCTATAGCGTTCCATGTTGAGCTGGACCATGGGTAGGCTTAGGGCCGATCAGTTTGACACCTCTATATATAATTAGATGAAGCATTACATCTGCAAATGCAGCTGCAAATCACTTTTGAAACCTATCAAAAGCAGATAAATGAGATTGCAAACAATTTGTAATTGATTTTTAGCACACACAATAGTACTGTTATCATATAGTCTGGCTTGAGCAATGTGTTTTGTACGTGTATTTCAAATATTTTCCTTATGATTGTAGGTAGAGCATCCCTTGCCACAGCAGTTTATCCACACTTACAAAGATGGCCAGTTCACAACATCACCACTCTCTCATTCTGGAGCTTGAACATCTTTTACAACAATTTTTGTTGTTGCCTTTGGAAGCATTCTAATTTAGCTGAGAAATATTAAGATTATATCGTCTTTGACACCATTTTATAGTAAGTTAATCTTTAGTCACATCTTAAACTTGTATTCTGTCTCATTATTGCAGTCACTACCATCTAATTTTTTTTCCCAGGGGTTTAGGTTTATGTTCCGTCTGCTCCTCCGATGCTACTTAAACTACATTGAGTTTTGAATTGTTACAAATAACACACATTCTGCATTGATGGTTGATGAAGGATATATCATTTTGTTTATGATTATTGTTAATTTCGCTCCATTACTGCTGGTGAAAGAACAATTTTCCTATATGTCTCATGAAAATGTTAATTAGAATTTCTCTGCTCTTCTCTTTCCTTTTGGCGTTGCATTGTTCCGAATTATGGTTGAATCATGTATCATTCTCATGCGGTGCAGAAGTATGGAGGAAATTGGAAGATTTTGGTACTTGGATTTTTTTATTCGATTGTTTGTATGTTTTTCGAACCCACTTGCTCCAAACGAATTCATTAACATATACAAGGTAAACTATTATTTCAAAAATCATGTGGCAAACTGAAAGCTCAATTATGGAGGATAATAAATTAGTAAGATAAGGCTTATAGTAATTCTCGAAAGTAAGGGTTAAAAAATACTTTTAAAAAATTGAGATAAATATAGTGATCAGTAAGTTTACTATTATTTTTTACTTTTAAAATTATACTTTTTAAATTTTCATAAATTGAAAAATTGTTGAGATCCCAAAGTGTCGCTTTGTCATCACGCGGCGTTGTATGTCTCATAGGACGGTAAATAAGCTGAGTTAGATGTTATGATGTTAAAGTTTATTTGATAAGTTAATTGAATAGAGTTTAAAAAAATAAATCAATTTATTAAAATAATTGATCAAGTTTGATTTATTTTTTTTAAATTTGAATTTGATTTGAGGTTGATTCATTTAGATGTTATCTAATCTATAATTTAAATTTATTTGACTATTTAAAATTTTTAAATTTTTAAACTTTTTGATTAGTTAACTAGAAGATTGATAATATAAATTTATTTATTTATTTTAATTTTTTAAAATTTATTTAGTAAATGAATTTTGTTATTTATAAATAGATTCAGGAAAATTATTCATAAATATTAATACGGCGATAGGAGAAGGTCCACCTGACACGGGATCAACCGTCAGGGTGGAGGTCAAAGTCAAGATGATCAATGCCCAAGTGTCAAAGGGCTGAATGGAGGATAAATGTAACCACCGCTTGGGACAGATAGGTCTCGATTGGCGGGAGATAGGTCCAAGCGTAATCCTTCCGACTTAGAGAGGATACCATAGGCATGCGCTCAAGTAATTATCAAGACGCTGAGGGAAACCAGATATGTAGTCCGAACGGAGGAAGACATGTTACTACACAAACCGCACCGAAGGGCAATTAAAGTTGGCAGAGCTGAGTCCTCACGGCCAAGCGACTACCCGCTTGGCCGAGTAGCGGGATCTAACCGTGGACAGAGCGTAGTCCTGGCCGAGTGGCTGATCCGCTCGACCAAGTAGCATGACTGTGGTCCTCGTAACATCCTTTCATAGGACATAGTGGAGGACGTGGTCCCGAACATGTTGGAGAACATGACTACGATCATGTTGGAGAATGTGCCCACGAACATATCAGAGAACGTGTTCATGCCTCAAGAAGCATGTACGTCGCCCACCAGGACTCTATATAAAGGAGGATCTAACATCGGTGGAGGTACGCGTGATTTAACATTTGTACATAATTTTACTACTGTACCACTTTTTTCCGCATTTCGGTGACTGATTTGAGCGTAGGAGGGTCAACGTCGAGGAGCATTCCTCGCCTCAGTACTAACGTCGTTTGTTTTACAGAGTGAAACGGAACCCACATCCGGTCAACGAAACCACCATCTCCCTAACTTTCACTCACCCATTTCGGACAAGATCAAATATTATTCACAAACATTGTTTATGAATATTATTCACGAATATTATTTACGAACACTGTCTACAAATATTATTTACGAACATTAACGAGTTGAATAGATATATGTTAAATTTATTTATTTAATTAAATGAATTGTTAAAACTTATTTATTTAATTGATCTCGTATATATTAAATTAACATAAATAAATTTTTATCAAATTGAATACTAAACTTATTTACCCATATTTGATTCATTTATTGCCCTATGCCGCTATGCGTCTGGTTCTAACTGTTAAACAAGGGCTCAAGTAAAAAAAGTATAATTTCGCATAAAAAAAAGATTCAATCTTAAGTAAAATTCGAATCTTTTGGGAACATATTTGTAAATGTCCTAGCGAGAAAGAAGAACCAGTAGAGAGATCCAGAACCTTCTTAAACCCTAAACCCCTCTGCCGGCTGGAGCAGGTCCTGCCATTAAATTTCAGGTCATCGTTGTCGTCCTGCTTTCAACTTCCCTTCTTCAATGGCGAAGCGTTTGATTCCTTCCCTCAACCGCATCCTCGTGGAGAAGATCGTTCCACCTTCCAAGACCAGCGCTGGAATCCTCCTTCCGGAAAAGACAACCAAGGTGAGCAAAATCTTCCAACTCAATCGGGCCTTCTTTTTTTCTAGTCATATTCTTGTCCATCTATTCATTTCTTCTTTTCTATTTTTTCTGCAACGTATTGGCCTTTTCTTCACCCTTTTTCTGGGTGGAAAGAGCGAGGCGTTTATCCCTCGCTATTCTAACCCGGCGAGTACTTTTTTGTTGGCAGTGAATGTAAAATGACTTCTTTTGCCATAACTGCGGTTTTGAAAGTATCAATCCTTGTTGTCAGATTGATATTTATCTCAGACGACATTCTACTTTATCATTTATCGATGTAAAATCTTCCTGCCTTTGGTCCGAGAAAAATAATTGCATAATAAGTTGTCTACGAAGTCAACAATGATGTGTGGATACCCTGGTCATCGTGATTTTATCATTTTCTATGACCTTTGGGTTTAAATTATCAATGTGATTCATTAGTCTTAAAATGAGTTTTAAGATACATAACTATTGATGCATTACTTAATTGTTTCTTCGAAAGGTCCATTTCTTGGTAATAAATTTGTGTTTGGATTATACATTTGAGAGTTAGATAATAAGAAACATTTACAGCTCTTAATAAAAGTAGTGTGGGAATGTTATTACAGGAACCAATCATATATAGCGCAACTGATAATAACTATTGTGACAAGGTGGGAGATACTAGCGAGTGTTGTACTCTTGTTTAGAGGGAGTTGGTTATAGCTTTTGGAAGTGTTAATCTCATATTCGTTATCATTAGGCAATTGCATTGGTTACTTGGTCAAATTAAATATCTTTATTTTGAATCTTGATCTTGGCAGTCAACGAGTGCTCAGATTATCCAGTTGGCTATAATGAATCCACCTAAAGTTTAGAAACTAAAACAATAAAACAATTCAAAATCTCTTTCTGGATAGATACTCTAAATGTATAACTTTTCCCCCTGAAAATGCAACTGAGAAATTGGAGCTTGATTAAGTATTTAATAAAAAGAAGTGTATGAAAATTGCACTTGGGTAGCAAGCGTTATGAAAAACTGTGACCAGATGAATTCTGCTGGATGAAGGTTTGGGTGGAAAAGTAATTTAACACTTCCAGAGAGGAAAAACAGAAATAAGGAAGTGAATTTGGAACCATTTAGCTTTCTTTGGGGGTCTTTATATTGCCTTCTTTGGTATCCTTTATAACTGCAATTTACAATCATTTATTCTTTTAACCTAATGAAGATGATATTTAGTTCACTATATAAGATGTGTAACACTTTTGTGCATAATGCAGTTTGTGCTGATGCACTTGTCTGTCAGTTTTAAATTAGTAGTTATCGTTTGTATTAATCTTATATATTTTTTCATAGCTCAACTCTGGTAAAGTGGTGGCAGTGGGTCCCGGTTTACATGATAGCAACGGCAATCATATCCCTGTCTCTGTGAAGGAAGGAGACACGGTTCTACTGCCTGAATATGGTGGTACTGAAGTGAAACTTGGTGACAAAGAGTATGTTAAATTCTCTTGTTTGTTTTATTCTTTGTTATCAGGTATGTTTAATGTGATTATTGTTTGTTACATCAAGCATAGCTTTAGAACTGGTTCCTGTATTCCCCGCCCTTGTGACCAAAAATTAGATTGCCCTTGTGACCTTCAGTTGTTGAATTCAGTTTGAGGCTACTGATCACAAACTCATGTTAAGCTTTCCATCACTATGTATCTTATAAGGCGATGCATGGTGGTGTTCAAATTTGATGTTCAACAGTTGAATTTGATTGCATTTCAATCATGTCAAGTCTGATCAGCAGGTGGAGCTAAGAGAATCTGAGGGACCAATATTTTGATTATGATGAGAAACAAACTTAGTACTTGTCTTTATTAGACACTGCTATTGTTACATGTGTATTATGTTCGACGAGCAAGAACTTGTAATGAATGGATTTGTGCAATTTATGTGCTCGTCAAAAAGTCAACTTGAATTTCCCTTCAACCGCAAGGCTTAGGCTTAATCAAGGTTGAATATATCGTCTAAACAGATGTGTAAAATCTACTATAATCTAGAATACCCAATTTAAACTGCCAGCATCATCAGTGAAACATGCTAATTTATTGCTGTAATATTAGTTTTGGGTGTCTAAATATTCTGCTGGAGCAGAATCAATTTTTTCTTCAATAGTGTTGATGTACCCAAGCTTACCTTCAAATTTGTCTCCATTTCTTTTGCAAACATTGTTTATTACAAATCACGTTTCTCTTTATTTAATGGACTTTGTTTTCCTTATATTGTTATATGCTAAGTTATCATTACAATTGTCAAAGTGTTTGATAGGTTCTTTAAAGTCTCAAAACCAGATACCAAACTCTCATACGTTTGGTTTGGTGATCAGCCCTTCGAATTGGTCTTAAAGCAATATTACTCCGGCAAATATGGTGCTAATGTCCATCATGCTTGTGTTTCAGGTATCATGTTTACCGGGATGATGACGTACTTGGGACCATTCAAGACTGACACAGTTCTTTGATTTGATGTTTTGGGAGTGGCTTAAAAGTTGAATGTTAGTCTTTCCTCGGAGCTACTAGTTGTATGGTTGAGTTTTGAGTTTGGAAACGTTTGGGTTGGCAATAATTAGGGACTTGAAAAAACTCAATATTATCTAAGATGACTTCAATTTTCAAACTGTCATGGCTTGGCCTTGGTAGAGAACTCATTTCCGTTCGCAATTACTGACGTGAAGTTTAACTCATGCAGTTTTAGTGGAGCCTGATAATCTCATCTTCAAATCTTTAATATTGCTGCTCCTCTTTCATCGAGTGCCCTGGTATAATCTCTCTTTATTAAAATATCTTTATCTGTTTTTTAAAATAACATAAAGGTAAAGATTGATTGTGATAAAAATTTTTTTAAAAAAAGATCGATAGATAGAAGAATTATACAATATACTTCCACACCAAATTAAAGGGAAAAAATAATACATTGTTTTTATTCTAAAATTTATACATTGTTTTTATTCTAAAATTTGTCGTAAGTTTACTATCCTTTGTTTTTGTCCCATCAGGGCCGATGATTACTGGGTATCTTGTCCACCTTTGGCATGGTTTGGACGGTAGATCTACATCTTGTGGGTATAGTCGAATGGATACTCGGATAAGCCATCAAAGGTATGGTTTAACTTTCGGTAAGTATAAATATTACTTTAGATTATATTGAATTCTGATCTAAGAAGGCTGCTCGATTAAAAGATGAATAAGTCTTCATAATTGTTAACATTGATTGATGAGGCAATGTCATAGTGCTTGTCCTAATCAAACTGGGCGTTGATCCAGCTATCCTCGTGTGAGTCAGTGGATGAAATTTCTAGAGGTTAGATTAAGATTTTCTTAAAGAGAGATGGATAGATTCGTCCTTTTCAGAGAAATTTATTAATAATATCTCTTAAAAGTGGGAGAAGTCGTTGCCTTTTTAAGCCTATACGAAAGAAGATAGCTTTAAATAAGCCAATAATCCCATGAGCACTGTTTTAAAAAGCCCTTGTTTGACCACATACACAACCTCTTAGGTGAATCTTGAAGGGTGCCACATACTAACCTCATACGATATGACATTTGTGGTTTGCATGTATAAATACAAAACCTTACTCGATAGCTTCTAATTTGTAATAGCTAATAAAGACAAATAATTCCTTTCGTTAGATGGACAATAATTATTGCTCATACTATAAAGTACATAAAATGCATGGTTTGAGCAACTATTTACCAGAAAGGTTTTCAGGCCAACAGCTTGAACCAAATAAATCAAAACTATTTTTTTTCAAAAAAAAAAATGACGACTTTCCTCTAATCGAATATAATTGAAGTATAAATTATTCACACTAAAATATTCATGTCTGGAAAGGAATCATTTCTCTTCGTGTACAAAATTGTCAAGAAACTAGTAAGTTGGATGGTTTGTCTCTTTAGTTGAAAACTCTTTGGCATGCTGCATGCATGCATCCAAACATTTAACAGGTCGAAGCTGTTGGAGAGTCATAGTCATTGTTAGGAGGAGGTTCTGTGTCGTCCAGTGCATGGTTATCAAAAGGTCCCACAAGAGGATGTAAAGAAAGACCC